>NC_069125.1:45832335-45907335 GCF_026914265.1 Mya arenaria
AGTTAATACTGGTTAAACCAAGCTAACTCTGACACGATCTTAAAGACCTGCAAAGTCTATGAAGCCAATTTTATATTGAGCAACACTTTTCTACTGAAGAAATAATTAACATTTTTATGTAGAAAATTATTAGGATTATAAAGAAGTGCACATTTACACATTGATAACCTGCTTGTTAAAATGGACATTAATTTTGATAAAAATATAAATGAAATAAAATTAAACAAACTGTGTCAACACTAACATGACCAAACAGTCATACAAAGGCAAGTTAAACATTGACGCTGATGGTGGATTTAGCAACATTACCAACTAGAAACTAGTTAGAGTGCTTTTATTGTTTACCTTTAGCTAAGTCATATATATATACATATATATATTTATATATATATAAGATTACACAGGAGTTTTGCTAGGAAACCTTATAAGTTTCTATTAAAAAAAACAGTGAATGTTCTAAATGGCAAAAGATTTTTGTCTGAATATCTTTAATCTGATTAATGATTACATCATTGAAATTACTGATTACTGTACGCAACAATATGGCCTTTTTTAAATTGCAGTACTTAAAACTCTCCAGCCATGCCATAATATTGTTTAAGATAACATTTTATATGTAACAAAAAGTTAATGATCTTACCTTTGAAATGATAGCAATTTGTTTAAACATTTAAACAGAGGTTAAAATGATAAATTTACTGATACTGTTATTTTGGTAAAGGTACCAGGGTTTATTGTCGACGGTCTGCTGTAAACCAATTCATTACTGATCACACCAATGGTCTAAATCAAAGACAACATACTTGGAAGTTTGATTTGAACATCTTAAGAAATATTGATTCAAGTTTTATGAAAGTTGATATGGAATAACTTGTTAATACAGGAATACCATACTTCTAATTGGGATAATGCATGTCATACCTGGTATTTATTGCAGATATTACAGTCAATGACTATGCTAATGCAAAGCCAGGACGTTTTTCCGGTCTTCGCCACAAGAAAGGCGCAACCTCTCAGCACTTGGATATAAAAGGTAATTTGAATTGATTGCATTTATTTTCTCACCTAATATATTTATATCAATAGCAAACAAATTTTGAATTCTTGATTTTAAACATTTTGAAATGCAGGTCATGGTACTCTATAAATTGCAATAAGTAATTTTCAGTGTAATTTTGAAACTTTGTTCGAATGCCTTTAAATCCTCATATATTGCAGGTGTGTATATAAAAAATTATACCATGTTATAGAAAGTTTTCTTTGTCGTCGTCTACATCTATACATTCACTCCCATATCGTAACAGGGTAGTTGAAGCTTAACCTTGAAATAAATAGCATTCCTATAATTTACAATGATATTAAATTACACACACTTTCGTTATTGAACATGATCATTGACAGTATAGTATAAAGCGGTTAAGTCACCCACTAAACTTGTGGCAGCACTTTTGTATAATTTCAATCACGAGGTTAGTGGGTGCAGTAACTGTTACTAAAATCTCTGTGTTTTTTCTATTAATGTATATTACCCGATAATATATTTATAAAATTTATGAAATAGATAAAATCTTTTTGTTGAAGATTTTCACTGTAAAAAAAATGTGAAATCCTGCGGCCATTTCAGTGAGCAATATGGTTGAGGTGGGGGAAGATGTGTCGTGGTTTGATCGAGACTTAGATGAGTTTGATGTTACACTGGACTGCGGAGAAGAAGTCCAAGTAGGAGAAGAACAGAGTCCAATACAGGTCTGATCCTGCTTTATCCATAAATTAATATTGTATTATGCATGTTTTTATATCCTGGTCCCTTAGGCCAATATAAATTAATGGCTAGATTTTCCTCCAAATTTATTTTAAATGGGGGCGAGGGACATTTATTTTTATTAGATGACAGTTTCACTGCTGAATATGTGTTCAACTCTTTCTTATTGCATAAGGAACCATATACATGTGTTGAACCAGCGAGATGATTGTAATTTTTTTTTACATTTGAATGTTATACATCAACACCTTAGGTATGATGAAACGCCATTACGGATAGTACCAAACCAATACGCAAATAAAGACCCTACTTCAGCGTTTTTACAAGTCAATAAAAGTACAGGGGACTGTTTTATTTAAATGGACGGTTTCTTGAGAGTTGTAATTGTCATTGAATAACCATTTCATTGATGCCACTTGACATATATGTGCATTACTATTTAGTCCTCAGTATAATTAAGCAGTTAAATGTATTTAAAGGTATACTTTATATTCATAATTTTCAGTTATTTGTTAAATTTCAGGGAGAAAACGTACACCTCGTAAATGCATGCGTTTACAAGAGCATGAGGATCAGCCTGGAGTTGATTACCCTCTTGACCTCTGGTTTCTGCTGTCTCGTTACATCCATCCCGAGTCCGTATCTGTGTTCGCTGTTCTCTGTCGTGGGACCAACATTGCTGTTATCTCTGCTCAGTTCTGGAAACATCTTTATTTGAGGTTTGTTCATTTCATGTGTTAAAAGCTCATCTGTTTTTCAAGATACACACAATTCAAACTTGTACCTATGTTGCCAGAAACAATGTGCAAATGTATAGCAAAGCTCATGACTCTGCCTGTAATAGTTATCTAGTTATGCCCCTAATTCGACAAGCATTTTGCATTCGCAGCAGCACTCTTCTTTTTTAAATGATTGATGCATTACAGTGTATATTGTGAGAGGAATCATTAAATGGACTTGAATTGCTGCGAATTTAAACTGCAAAGGCATTAGCTGGTTTTATTAACCAGGTTTTCACATAGTGAAACCTGGTTATTAGAAAGACGACCGTCTTTGTTTGGGCGGCGGCCAGCCGGTGTCAAACTCACCTATGAAACTGAATAATTTCAGTAAGGGTTGACTTATCTTGACCAAACTTGGTCTGGAGGAAGAGTTTATGGATAACTTTCATGGGATGGTGTTTAGGTTCCTATTAGAGTCAAGGTCAAGGTCACTGTTACTAAATAGTAGAAAAACGGTTGAAGCTGAATAACTTTAGTTAGGGTTGACTTATCTTGACCCAACTTGGTATAAAGGAAGAGTTTATGGATACCTTTCATGGGATTTCGTTTGGGGTTCCTAGGGTCAAGGTCAAGGTCACTGTTTCTAAAATATAGAAAAACAGTTGAAGCTGAATAACTTTAGTCAGGGTTCACATATCTTGACCAAACTTGGTATAAAGGAAGAGTTTATAGAGACTTTTCATGGGATTATATTTGGGGTCCCTAGGGTCAAGGTCACTGATATTAAGTAAAATCAATTATTTTCAACAAAGTTTAAAAATCTATCAAAATCCAAATATTTGTGAACAAGTTCCTTACAAAATCATTTTCATTTTCCAGCACCAGAGTTTAATGATTTACTAAAGTCACCAATGATAACAATAACTAATTGTGCCATGACAAAGTAACATAATCATCTTAATTAATTGATAAACCTTTCCCTTTAATATTTATTTCAACACTTATGTGTATATCCTCTGACCAATTTGGCATGTTCTTATGCATACACACAACACACAACAAATCAAATTAATTGTAATTCTCACAACACAGGCTGAAAATCTTCTGTCAATCATTGCAAACCTGGTTTCGTCGCATTGCGGCATTTCTTGTTGTTTTTTTTAATTTTGGAACAACAAAATCAAAATCTCCATAAACAAATTACAAAAGTAACAAGTACTGGTTAGGGACAACTTTAGCTTTTAGCCCAAACCCAACCAGTAAATCCTGTGTTTAACAATTGCATTATCATTGTGTTTCTTTTTTAAATAAATGAAAGTTAATTTCAAATCAAGCTTCAAAACAGTAAAACTCTTTCATTTCCTTGAAAATAGCAATTTACCTTCAATATTGAAACTGCACCAGGTTACACTGTATTTTCAATGGATTTCAATAAGTATGTTTGGCATGTGCATTCGTTTTTAAAATAAGCGTACATTATAGATCAGGAGCTTGTTCAGTATGATATGAAAATATTTTGTATTTCTCGACTTATTCAAGAAATACCTCTATTTCCGAGCTAAAAGGCTTCCATACCCAGTACATCAATCAGAATTTCTACAAATATCATCTTCATTGATTTATCATTCATTAAAAAAGTTTACATTTAATTTACACTCTTCGTGCTGAAATATTTTGGAAAAAAATTAAAATAATTATATCCTGCTTCGGAAGAATCACAATAATGCATTAATTTTATT
Organism: Mya arenaria; assembly: GCF_026914265.1. Lineage (NCBI taxonomy): Eukaryota > Metazoa > Mollusca > Bivalvia > Myida > Myidae > Mya > Mya arenaria. The sequence goes on from NC_069125.1 coordinate 45,836,559, forward strand.
GTCCTTGTCTGAATTACTAATTATTCTTGTTTTTGTATTTTCCAGGTATTATATTGATGAGACCAACATTCCAGATGAACTCAGGATGACTTCCATTGAATGTATTCACGGTTTACGTGCCCGTACCATCAAAATGTTGCACTTTGTGTACCCCCCTCTTGTTATGAGGACAAAGACCTCCATGCCCTTTGAAAATGAGCCCCATTGTCTTGTTGGACAGCGCTGCTTATTAACATGGCATAGGAAAATGCGTAATGGCTGGAAGTTTTATTTACGATTTCGAAAAGGGGATGAAGCTGACCTGAGTAGTAACGAGCAGAAGGCTCTTAAATCACCAGGTTTTATGAAATGGCATCAGGACTTGTTTTATAACCCAGATGAGGGTGCGTCAGTTCTAGAGGTTACATGTCAAAATTATTCCCCGTTACCAATGGTGATGGGGCTGATATTGAATCGAGTGTACCTGAACGTAAGCTCTGGCAGCATGCGTTACCATAGATTAAAGCTTGTGATGGACTCCAGCTATAGAGCAACCACTGCAAAGAACCAGGGCAGCATGCAGGAGCTTGTCCTTGACCCAGTCCTAGAAGTCAAGGTCTTTCCCTGGTGGCACCCTGCATTCGCTGACTCACAGTCCATGCTTATGGAAACTGAGGCCTAATGTGAAGAAGAAATACTTTCGTAGCTAAAGGAGTGATATTTTTGTTGTTTTTCAAAGGATAAAAATTTACTCTTAACATTTGTTGGATTACATGTATCTTGAACTTATTTTGTTTAAACTCAAAATAAAACATTGCTCATAGAAATGAAAAATATTTAAAGGTCATTTACATTCTCTTTCATATACATAATCAATAATAAGACATAACTTAAATTTCACTTTTAAAATGGTGCTTTTCATATCAGAGTTATGGAGTATATGTTGTGAAGCTTAGATTTATCATGTTTGTTTCATTCAAACATTTACTGAGTACATTTTTATTGTCGAATAATAATAGGACCATGTTTTAACTTTATTATGTAGACAATATTGTTAAGGAAAACTGTTTTTCCTATGAATCTGTCAGTGATAATTTTATATTATTAATTTTATCCTTATAGTTTATGATTATGTTGCTTAAGAACTGACTGTGTTTAGGCTTTTAGCTAAAGAGTAATGGAAGGGTGCTGCACCATGTCCTTTCTTTGTATTACCATTTTGCCCTCATAGAGACAACATGGGCACACTTGTACCTTCACAGAGTTGAGTGGAGTTGAGTGCTTTAAGATTATCAAAGATTTCTTTAGTTTTGTTTAATACCTATTTCATTATACATGTATATACATACAGAACATGCATAGTTGGCAGTTCAATGATACATAATATTACTTTTAAACACATGTTTTACATGTTCTGTCAAATGTATAATATTGTGTTCTTCCCAGCCCAAAACAGTGTGCCCTTTTCACCCTGTGCAAACTGTTTTAGCTCTGCAGCACCCTGCCCTGTTAAAACCTAGCTTTAACCCTAATGTTGTAAAGTTTGAATAAATAAAAAAAACTGTACTTCACATATTCTTTTCTTTGCTGTAAAAATAGCACATTTGAAGAACGTAAAAGTAGTACAGAGCTCTAAAGGAATGTAAACTAGACAAATATTAAGTGCTGAATATTCAACATCGATTATTAGACAGAAACTTAAGTACATGTATAAATCAATATAGGCAAAAGGTTCACCACTTTTACTACTTTATAAAATGATGGGTTGATTGTTCAGAAGTTTGTGAACAATGTTGTTAACAGCATCGTTGTTGACTTTATAAGGTGAACTATTTTGTAACATGCTCATATATTTAGATTAAACATGTACATCTAAAACAGGTGTCTTAAACCTTGTCAGACATTCTGCAAATCGCAAGAGCGTCCTTTTCAGCTCTTAAAGGCCTATTTTAAGTAATGTTTGGCATGGTGATCCCCTACTGTGCGGATTGTAGGGTTGTACCTAATCTTAGACACCTGAGAAATGCACTGGTGTCACAGTAGGGGCCAATTTCCTGTGTGTTTGTTTATTGCCTCAGGGCCATAAAGGGTTGACTGATTCTATGATAAAACTTGAACTGCACAGCAGGATTCCCAGATCTGATAGACAGCACAAGGCAATAAAGATTAAGATCAATACACAGAAGTTGTGTACTATACACAGTTTTTTTTTTTTGGGGGGGGGGGTCACTTCTAGAAGGCTTAAACTAGTGATGATTTAAAAGTTAATAACGATGACGTTTACATCGCTGTTAACTTTGACAAAGTTCTGCATGATTGGCCCAGTAATTACTTAAAAAGGCTGATAAAAAAGTATCAACTGTATAGTATTAAAGTTTCCATGTTCCGAAAATTTAACTATGGAAATAGAAGAAAAAGAAAAAGGGTCAAGATTTTTTAATGAAATATTATTTACATTAATACAACCTACATTTTCAGCCAATGAAATTGCAGTTAGGCAGTCATTAAGTACTTCTTAATCATTAAGAATTTCAACCTTCCCGGGTGTTTAAAGGTCCGCCTACTGCCACTCATCTGTTTTCAGCCAATGAGATTGTATTCAGAAACTTAAACAATCGTTCAGCAGGGGCAGTTCTATGATTTTGAGGGGGTGTAAATTGGGGCATAACCTATTGACTTTCCCCAGACCCGAAATTTATTTGGTTTAAAGTGTTGGAAGGGTCTTTTTGGGCACTTCCCCAAGGAAATTATTTCTTTTTCTTATGTTAAAATAAACAATAAACTGAAAGTTTGATGATTTGGGGGGAAGAAAAAATTCTTCTACCACGGATTTGTGTTATTTTTATTATTATTTAGAAGCATACTGTATACTTGTATATTTATATAGTATCAAAATGTAAACAGTACAGAGCATAATTTATTAATTGACATCACAGGCAGCAGTTGCGTTGACATGACCCACCCTATGGCCACACACCCCTACTTAAAAAAGACCAAAATTAACATGATCATCTATCACAATACCAAAAATTCCAAGATTTTGTTTTTCCAAAAATAGTTTAAACATATATTCTAATTAGAATATATAAGTATTTTTTGGAAAAAATAATTCTTGGAATTTTTGGTTGATATTTAGGGTTTTCTGATAGATGATAATGTTTTTACTGATTTTCTAATGAGGGGGTGTGGCAAATTAAATTATGTATATATATATATGTAAGTGTGCAATTTTGATTATTTCAAATGTTATTTTATTTCTCATTGATATATCTGTTGTTTGTCAATTAAATATAATTGTCATGTCAAAAGTATCAAAGAAAATTAAACAAGTGACACCACAAATAACTTCACACGTCTTAATTATTTTAAACCTGCCTGACTGATCAAATTAAGTTGTTTCGCACCTTGATTAGCAACTCATTAAGTAATCTACTAATGAAACCAAAAGCCTTAATACTCTTATCAGATTTTTTTTTCAAATATATATATATATATGTAAATTAATTCAGTCTTCCTTCATTCCATTACTGTTTTTCATGTAAAAACAACTTCAAATATAAATTAAATATAGGGTACGAAGTGACTATATGTAGGGTACGAAACAACTATCCAAAGGGTACGAAATAACCAAAAATCGGCGGGTACGAAATGGTCAGGGTACGAAATGACTAGTTCCAGGGGCCATAGGGTTGGCTTGTGATTGACATAGTAATTTCATCCTTGATTAATCTGCGATTTATTATGGAATAATCCGTTTTTTGTTGAAGGTTGCAAGAAAAATTAAGTTTCGAAATGTTGACCTTGACAGGAGTTGTTTGTTATCACTACCACTGCCACTGTGTAGGCGGATTGCTGATCACGCGTTTCTATATTTAGCCCAAGGTAATTCCCATTTGAACTAGCACAGTATAGTATTGGGAAACGAAAGTAGACTTGTTTATTTGCAAAACGGCCAAAAATCCTGTGACTAAACATCGCGTCATTCATTTATCTGCTTAAAAGGTGCCACTGATTAACTGCCAAACCATAATTGCATTTACGAGGGAGAATACTGTTTAATATTAACAAGAATAAATGTGAGGAACCCACCACACTGGGAACCCTAGAGGCTAGATGAAAAGGGTTGGCGACGGGATTCCTCCCATTACAGGTCACTATTTTCATATTGAATAAATGTTAAAAGTAACTTATGATTACAAGTTAAAGGTAGAGCAATGGTAAAATGAACTTTTCGTCACATAATCAATATAGTTATAAAGTAAACCTTGGAGTAAAACTGGGCCGGGTGTGGGGCTCGAACCAACGACTGACGGAACACTTACTAGCACAGCGCTCTAACCAACTGAGCTAACCGGGCGACTGGTTCTAACCCACACACACTACAGTTATACTTGTATACAGTACTGTTTCTTTAAAATATCTGCTTAATGTCATTATGATAATATACATGTGATTAAGAACCACTAATATAAACTTTCCTGGTAAAAGATTTCCCCCGGATGATTGCCCCCCCAGACATTAGCCCCTAGGACCATAGCCCTCCCGGATGATAGCCCCCCGTCTTAGTGAAAAAACGGACGATATCCCCCCAATATTAAAATGCATATTATAACCAGTTTATTTAAGCAAATTTGCAAAACAATGATTTTTATTATAAAATGAAACAACCCAAAGGCATAAATCAATGAAAAAAAAATCATGAATAGTGAAAAATAAACGGAAAAAGCATGTGATTTTACAATGAAACATTTATTATTTTAAAAGTTAATTGTTTTCTCTGTTATTTGTTGACTAAGCACTTATTTAATAATCTTATTTATTTAATAATATGCAAATTTAAAAGAGTGTATATATGTAAAGTCATTTATATATATGCAGGGGGGCTATTGTCTGGGGGGCTATTGTCTGGGAGGGCTATCATCCGGGGGGGATATGGTCCTAGGGGCTAATGTGGGGGGGGGGGGGCTATCATCCTACAACGACTGACGGAACACTTACTAGCACAGCGCTCTAACCAACTGAGCTAACCGGGCGACTGGTTCTAACCCACACACACTACAGTTATACTTGTATACAGTACTGTTTCTTTAAAATATCTGCTTAATGTCATTATGATAATATACATGTGATTAAGAACCACTAATATAAACTTTCCTGGTAAAAGATTTCCCCCGGATGATTGCCCCCCCAGACATTAGCCCCTAGGACCATAGCCCTCCCGGATGATAGCCCCCCGTCTTAGTGAAAAAACGGACGATACCCCCCCAATATTAAAATGCATATTATAACCAGTTTATTTAAGCAAATTTGCAAAACAATGATTTTTATTATAAAATGAAACAACCCAAAGGCATAAATCAATGAAAAAAAAATCATGAATAGTGAAAAATAAACGGAAAAAGCATGTGATTTTACAATGAAACATTTATTATTTTAAAAGTTAATTGTTTTCTCTGTTATTTGTTGACTAAGCACTTATTTAATAATCTTATTTATTTAATAATATGCAAATTTAAAAGAGTGTATATATGTAAAGTCATTTATATATATGCAGGGGGGCTATTGTCTGGGGGGGCTATTGTCTGGGAGGGCTATCATCCGGGGGGGATATGGTCCTAGGGGCTAATGTCGGGGGGGGGGGGGGGGCTATCATCCTACACTTGGAAATATCGGATATATGAGGGATGGAAACAATTTTCGGTTGATATTTGTTCTCAAAAAATTTATCTTAGTTATAGTAGCATCTAAATCAAAAATCTTACAACATGATTTGACTACAACTGATTCTGCCTTGCATTAATGTTATACTTGTAATGCATGTGTATTTGCAGTTGGTCAATGCGCTCTACGCCCATTTAACTCGGCCAGGGTTAAGAAGATACAAACTAATAATAAAATAGTCCGATTTTGACCAATGTGCTGTACCCTTTTGGACAAGTTCCCTGTTACATTCCTTAATATTTTAGGTTAAGTGTGTCAATTCAGATTTACCCACCTTAAAGGGTATAGCTACATGAGTACATGTACATTTGAAACTGTTTAACGCTGTAGCTACTTATGTAGGACATGTTCTGATATTTAATGTTTAGCTAAAGTAATATTATATTCCCGCCTGTAGATATTAACTATATACTATTATACTGCACACATTTGTCTTGCTGTGTTCTTGATGTACATTTGTGTACAAAATTTAGTTGGATTTCATCTTCTATAAACACCAGACATTTAAACATGACATTCTAGTGCTGTAGGTAACGTGAGGGCGATATTTTATTTTCGGTATTTTCTTTGCTTTTCATATTATCAATATAGTTCATAACAACTGTCAAGTATCATACATGCCATATTTTTTGGAGACCATTCCATGAGATTTGGTCAAAAGGCTTAAAATTTAGGGGGATTTGGAAAGTATTCAGGGGGATTTTATATCGAAAGTCTAAGTTCACGAAATATCAATTTTTTGTATTTTATTCACATAATTATATAAAAATATTCATTCAAAATTGCAATGACAACTGAACTAACATCAATTCATAATATATATGCATATAACACTTCAATGTATATTATATAAAAGGTTAAATATAAAAAAAGTAAATTTTTACAAAAAGCACTACTAAAAAAATGAATTTTTAGGCACTTCACAGAACTAAGTAAGCACTACTAAAAAAAATCATTTTTAGGCACTTCACAGCACAAGGTCCACATGACAATCAGGATAGCAAACACATGCACAATTAATTGCATGAATTGGTTGATTTATATAGCATGTCCTTGGAAGGAACAAATGAGCTGCAAATGTTAAGTTCATTAAACTTTACACTCAGCAGATTGTGTATTGTTTCTGAAGTCAATCTTGACCTTGAGTCTCTGAATTTTTCTCAATATGCTTAAACAACGCTCAGCGTTTCAGTTTCATGGTGACTGTACTGATATGAATTTAGAATAATCCATCATTATCAGAAACAGTACAGTATACCGTAACATTTTCACACGTCGGAAAATTGTCCAATAGTTGCGTGACACGGCGTGTTAACATCTTCATTTGTAATTTAATGTCAACAACCTTACAGGGTTAAAAACAAACAAGCAATTAGTGACACCTATACAAATTTATTGCGACCTTTCGATCGTATAACGCAGAGATCAAAGGCGCTATTATGGCACACTGTGTAACAACCAAAACATGTACCCTACTGATTGACAGTTTGTGCAAGGCTGTATACACACCATCAATCGATAATCCAGATGTAAAATACAGCGCATCAAATTCCTTACCGTAAACACGCAGATCAAATCTCGGGTAATAAAACCAGTGACAACACGCTTGTAAGCGGAGATTTAAAAAAAAAAAATCATTTTTTTTTTTTTGGAAATTCCGGGGGATTTGCATCTCCCGCCGGGAGACCGGGGGATGGACCGGAATTCCGGGGAATTTTTTCCCCCTCCGGGGGATATGGCATGTATGAAGTATTCAAAACATATCTTCCATATCTTTAACCGCTTTTTATTTAACCATGTCCGTTGTCTTCATCCGTTTATATTACTTATTGCATTCAACTAAGGCATTTTGTAAGATGGTAACATGCATGTACTGAACTTTGAGTTTTAAATGATGGAGAAAAAAACTGATGAGTTTCCAACTCACAACCCTTATATCCTATGATTAGAATTCCAGCCGGATACAGACTATTTTTAAACATTTACAAGCTTGTCTTTTTTATCTGTATATAACACCTATTAGAATATGAATACTGAAAAGTGCATTTTAGAATTTAAAAAATAACTCACGAAAACATTTTCACTCGTACTTGTAGCTCCATGTTTTTGAAGATAAGTTTTGCACTCAAAATCGGATTTAGTTATTATTTAGCACTAAATTTTGAGTACAAAACAATGAATCACACCCAAATAATTATTTTATTCGACGCTGTGAAACTGATGTTGTTTACTGAAGACTATAATCCATTGACTACGACACTGATTTTCGCTTAAAACGTGTATTTTACATTACGGAAACTGAAAGTAAACTGGAAATTAATACCGGAAATAAATACAACGGTGCGTCTTGCAAAATGTTCCAAACAAATATCAGCTGTTTTGCGGTTACCCGGACCTGATTTTGTTCAGACACGAAAGCTTGCTCGCGAAGAATGTATAGCATGGAACAATCTTCAATAAAAATGCGAACTCGATTTTGCAGGCTTTAATTCTTGGTAAAAGGAATTCAGAAAATAGGGGAAATTCAGAAGTAAACAAAAAATCATTATAACCAAATATTTGTAATAATCATATACACCTATATAATCTGTACAGTAGAAGTTATGTATTTTTCGAACCTGTATTATTTACATTATTAATAACATTACATGTCATGGCACTTATATTATATACTAAATCACTGAGAAGTGGATTGAAAGAGAATATATAAGTGCGGGTGCAACCCCCCCCCCCCCCCAAAAAAAAAAATAATAAAAACAACAACAACAACAAAATAACAGCTGCAGCAAATCCGACGAACAAATGATCGATTTGTTATGGCCTTAAGTTAATCTTAGGGTCACATCCATTATTGACTTACTCCACTTTATTGGTCAGGTATTAATAACAAATAATCCGATAAGCTGCATCGTTCTTAGATCCGATTAAGACCAACATTGGATACCAGCCCTGGCCAGATTTGATATACTGAAACACAATGATAAATTAAACTACATGTTTAATGTAATATGTTTTTTCTGAGTTTTATTTAGATAAAAAATGTAGTTTAATTGAATGCATGGCAATATTGTTTACAATCATCGGATAAATTTATGTTTAAGTACACATATCTGGGTTTGAAAATAAATCAATGTATTCAGACTCAAGTAATACATACATACGAATGTGTCTGTCTTGTTGACTTTAGATTAAATTTTGCGTGGCTATTTCTCGGTGGGTCAGCACGCCTGGGAACTGTTGCACCCCTTGTACCGCGACATTAGACAATTTGACCCACGGTGGTTTGAGGATAGATAAGCACTTCGATAATATGCACTAAATTCATATTTTATTAATCCTGACAGTGATCATATTTTTGGATTGTCTCCGCCGGTGACTTCCAGATTTTCCGACTTCGGGAAAATACAAAAGCATGCCAAAATACCTGACTTAATGATATATACACTGTATGTGCACTTTTTTTACTTTTGAATGCTACACTGTGTATTGGAGCTGGCCTTATATAGATCTTGTTTTGGGATTGGGGGTTATTCAAGAAAAAATATTGCCATTTTCTTCATTCAAGAAGACTGCAGATGTGTAAACCAAAGTGTGGAACTATTATGACTTTTTTGGGAAATGAACACTTTCTCTAGGGGACTTATTTAAATTATATGTTTTGTCAATGGTTATGCATATCTATTTCTGATTAATGTCTTAGGGTATATACTGATCACTTGACAGTTTTCGAAGAGTGCCATCAAGCCCCTAAATCGCTCAACTATCCTCCCGTGAACCAATGTGATTCAAATAGCTTTATTGTCCTGACTTTAAGACGAATCCGATCATCATCGAAACTTTGAAATTAAAAATAAAGAGCAATAAACTTTAACCTTATTGTTTCCATGCAAATTTATTATTTTAAACATACACTCTTACAATTTCAGGTAGAAAAAGAATGGCAATGGAAGAACAAAGCCATATATCAAATCCAAATGCCGGGGCTGCAATCTTCTTTTGCAATTATGGCACCGATGATAATACATGTAGCAATAACTTTAAGTTCCGGGAAAACTGTGCAAAAGACCTGGATAATGTGCAGTCTGTGTTTATCAAAAGTCTGAGATTTGATTGGTTGAACGAAGACAAACTTAACCGTAACTTGTTCATAAACGATTGGGATCATACAAAGAATACTGCAAGTGGGAAAAGGGAGAACTGCGGGAAATGTTTGAAATGCCTTATTATCAATAAAGACTTTTCAAATTATAAGTACTTGGTATTAGCCATAAGCTCCCACGGATTGTCCAGAAAAGGTGAACAGTATGTGCATTTTCTTAGCTCAACGGAACCCACGATGTTGTCGTTGTCCGAGGTTCTAGCAACTCTTAGTGACACACAGTGTCCTACCTTGAAAGGGAAACCACGTATCGTCATCGTTCAGGCATGCAGAACGGACAGCGAATTCCCGACTTGTAAGTTTCCCAATTCTCGTTTTCCGTTAAATACTTTTCAACCGGTCTAATGTTTAAAACATCAGTGACAGTATTGAATTCATTCATTCAAGTCTTTATGTTTATATCTAGCTGGGACCAATAACAAATTCAATCCTACTCCCAGTACTGAAGTTTTGCCTAAGTTTCATTGTTCGATCATCGCCCTAAAAGTCAGTGATCTTCATTTCAGTTGCCGAAGATCGAGGTGTCGTTTTTTATACAGAACAACATAAGGGGGAAAAATGTGCTATCGGAGATGTATTTCAACGATTCGAACGTAAGTTTCCACACGTTTCCCCTTAAATGATTTTTTTATATTACACGAAATATTTGTTACCACTCGATGTCATATAATCTTATAAAAATAATAAATTCAGTAGTAAATCAGTATATATACCAAACCTTTCTTTTGATATCTGATGTACAGATTTAACAATTCGACCTGTTGATGAGAGCAATGCTGGCCTAATGGAAGACGCTGCAACTCCCACAACACGGCAAGGCAATGCTGAGCCAATAACCGTATTAGTTCCAGCCGACGAAACAGATGAGACAAAAATGAAGGTTCCCAAGAACTTTCTCGTTATCTACCCGACGGCACCTTATCGCAATTCCAAAAGAAACGAAAATGAAGGGTCATGGTTTGAATTTCACCTAAAGGAAGTTGTTGATGAATATAAACATCCCACAGAGCTCGATTTCTTGCAAATTCTTACCGAAACCAGTCGAAGAGTATCGAAGCGTGAAACTGTTGTTTATAAAAGAAACTCAACGGGGGATATCCAATATGAAACAGATACTGGGTGTCCATTGAGGGATGAGCACAAATCCGGAATGAAAAACGTCGTGTGGGTTGAGCATAGACTCACTCAGCCTTTGGTCTTTAGAACAGCCAGCGGGAACTAGACTTATTTGAGATTCTAGTACTCACTTTATGGCTAATTACACTAAAACACGGTTTTGGAACTGGTCGCCTCCCTATGCCAATGATTGCACGTTGGAACAGGAAATATTGTGGTTATTTAGGAGTAGTGATGCGCATGATATTGTATGTATCATGTACATGTGCATTCAACGTCGCATTTTTCCACTCAAGTTGTCCTCATTGTTAATCAAAAGGATTTTTAGTACGCAATATAAGTGCATTGGTGTTAAAATGGTGTTTTATGACGATTTGATGCAATTGTATTGTGAGCAATTGGTTATTTCACACACAAGGATATGAAGAAGATCTCCCTACTCAATGATTGGTTTGAAGCAGATTAGACATAAGCATATCAATATGTGTTGAACATAAGGTGGACATAATGTGCGCATTATTTATTTAGGCACAGACTGATCATACGAAGTCATTATGGTTATGCAAGTGTTTGGCACGAAAGTAACATTATTAGATCGCACAGACTAGATATCAGAAATAGCATTGTCTGTCGGTCACATGTTCGACATAAGAAAAGCTACATGGTCCAAATCTATCATATATTTATATATACATATCGTCGTGACTGAATATAGTCTAACCCAGTCTCTGGTATTTAGGGTGGTTAGTGAAAACTAGATAGGCAATGTAAATACACTGTTTAAAACGCTTATGATTAATATTTATTTCATGCATACCGGTGAAAGAGTGAAAAATATTAGTGAATGATAACTTGATCATTTCACTCTGGCTCGAGTGAAATGATAACCCTTGCTCATTCCACTCTGTACAGACAACTCGGGACTATTTTTTCCATCTTTTAGAAGATTTGCTTCCCTTGACTTTGAAAAAATACATGTATGTCACAAGTACATGTTTGTTGTCGTCTGTAGTGCAGTAATATATACACATTGACAGAATCGTATTGAATTGTCACAATCAAATTATGCAATAGTTTTAATAAAACAAACATTTTTTTGCGATTGATTATAACTATTAAAAAAGAACAAGCTTACCAATTTATGTATGAACTATTTCATGGAAAATACTGTTACAATTGGTAGGTATCGGTTGAATATTTACTTGGCCACATGTTCTAGTAATAGAGTTGATAGACCATTTCTTCCTACAAACTCTAACCGCGTACATGTATGCACAAGCATTTTGAATTTGACCAATTTCCAGTTTCCGTTCATCAGTTCAGCAATACATTTTTCTTTTTAAAATTTTTCAAAGTTTGCGCTGCATCCCTCTCAAAAGCATCTTCGGGCACATCCTCGACATTTCCTCTGGGGTCTTCATAAACACACGGGAACGTGACATTCAACTTTAATAGATATGAAACTAATTCTTCGCTGTCTCAACAACAAAACATCCTTCGGCTGCACTGAGCATGAATTCACCCGAAAAAACCCCGTAAGATCCAGAGTCTGAGAGCGACAGTGACTAGATATACACTAAGAAAAACACTAAACACAGACTTCCGTTGCTTTTACGAATACACACTTGTATAAGTCCATCATTGTTAATTTAAATCTGTTGAAATTGTTTTTGAATGTACAAAAATGCCACATGCTCAAGTTTCATTGAATTGTATTTCTACGCGATACATTTTTTTATTTACGAAATGCTTTTGTTTAAATACTTGTTTTTTGTCTCATTAAATGTTAAACATGATAGGTTTCGTTGATGGAACTAGGGTTTAATCTAAAAATAAATTCAATTCCAACAACCATTTTCATAAAGTGTGGAACTTTTTTTTAGTGGAAGGACTGCTTGCGCGAAGAGGAGGTAACTTTGACATAGCGATTATGCCGCAGTTACTTCCCTTCGCAAAGAGGCCACAGAAATTCACTCTAGCGGGGAAAAACACGATATATGCATGAAATAAATTTTTTTTTGCTGAATTCAACAAATATCCTCTATATATATTTGATTTTTATATTATGCATTATTTGTCCTTAAGGTGTGGTATGACTGTTGACCACGAATAACATCATATTTAGCATTGGATAGTCAGCGTCTTAAATGAGGTTTTAGTTGGTTTCAGAAAGTTCAACTATGCAGACTTAAGTTTTGGTTTGATATGGGGTCTTGTTAATTTCCTCTTTATACAAACTACTAGAATCACTGAATTTTGTATTTGTATTTCAATCGCTATTTTGGCGAAGTCATTTTTAGGACACATATTATTTTTTATGTCCTATGTACATGTGCATTGCTGGGTCTATTTAATAGTCATTTTGTCGTCCTTGACTATTGAGCGAAATGAAATTATACCTGTAAAATTGGGGATGAAATAGACAGTGTGATGTAGATTGAACTCATTCAGGCTTTGCTCTTTAGGACGGCCAGTGGAAATAAGATTTCAACACTTTGTTGAACATGTTTTAAACGGACCACTTACTGTTTTAATATACAACAGTTGAAATACCCCCTTTGTGATACGCCGTTGCCGTTCTTATTTATAGCAAACATTTATTAAATTTTAGATATTCAGTCAATTCAGATGAAATTGTAAATTTTAATGTCTCTATTTTTGAATATTTATAGTTTTACTTATAAAGGCAAGTTTGTTTGAATGTTATATATGCTTGCTGGACAAATTGATGTATTTTTGAATATGTGAAAAAATAAACGTGTTTGCTAATAATTGATCGTATATTAAGTAATTGTTGTATACAAAGTTAACGACATACTGGTCTTTCGCCATTTTCACAGTACTTTAGCAGCTGTTTCACAATCAAATTTATGTACACGATTCTATTTTTGATAGCCTAGATTGATTTTAATTTGACACGTCAGGTTTATCAGTTTATGGCAAAATGACCAACATTCTGCGTTTATTGTTTTGTGAATCATTTCATGCATGTAATACATTCACTCTGGAAAATTATTAACAATCAGTGTATTGCATTTCTTGATATCATTTTTGTATGAGAAAACTTATATATTCTGGTATTGCAATGTCCATAAAAAATAAATACTAACGAATAGTATGTGTTTTATGACTTTTGTTATATCGTCTATCCACACCTAGAATATCAAAAGAGGTTTATGAAAATAATGGGAGAAATTTCGGTTTTGCATAAGCATTGCGCGACTCTATCATGAGCGTAAATATTTCAATATTTTAGTCAGGCTCCTAGAGGTTCTTCAAAGATTAAAAAACGTTTTTATTATGAATTGGTTGATAGTATTAAATATAAAATGATGCGTAACAGCACTACAACTGTTATGTTTAAACAAGATGGATACATTACAACTACTAGTATATACTGTGTCTACACATTTTTATTTTGAACAACAGATAATTTCAGGGCTACATTCAAATCAAAATCATGGTTTTTATATTATAATTTATCATAAAGAGTTTATTTATTAAACAAAAAAGAAACTTAATTATACCCCCGACAAATGAAGTTTGAAGGGGGTATATATATTGGAATCACTTTGAGGTCGGTCGGTCGGTCCGTCGGTTGATCGGTTTGTCGGTCGGTCCGTTGCAATTTACCTTGTCCGTAGCATAACTTAAATACTACTGGATGGAATTGGATTAAACGTCATACAATGGTAGAGCATAATGAGAGGAAGTGCAGTGTACAATAACCATAACTCTATTCTTGCTTATTACTAGGTTAATGCCCTTTGTTACTTTTTTTGTCCAGAACTTTATACAATGGTAAAGCACAATGAGAGGAAGTGCAGTGTTTAAAAACCATAACTCTACTTTAGCTAATTACTGAGTTATTGCCCTTTGTTACTTTTTTCTTGTCCGGGGCATATCTTAAAAACTATTGGATGGAATTTAATAAAACTTCATACAGTGATAGATCATAATGAGGGGAGTGCAGTGTACAGGAACCGCAATTATATTTCAGCTAATTACAGAGTTCTTGCCCTTTGTTACTTTTTCTTGTCCGGAGCATAACTTGAAAAAACTATTGGTGGTTGGATAATTTAATAAAACTTCATACAGTGATAGATCATAATGAGAGGGAGTGCAGTGTCAGTGTGTGTATACCACGTGATAAATTACGTCATATATGCTACGTCGGAAGGCAACATTTTGCTTAAAATGAAGACTTAAATCAATGATAACTTTTCTTGTACAACACCATTTTAAATGTAACATAGGGCAGTCTATGCCTCTTAAAGAGCCCCGCATTTGTATTATTACCGAAATTTGATAAAGTCATTAGTTTCATCAAACACTTCGACAAACCTGTTTCCGAAATCATGTTTTGACAGTGCTCCGTCAGACGACCGTATTGTGAAAAGGTTTGTCGAAGTGTTTAAAGAAACTAAACTCTCAATCAAATTCTTGTAAAAGACCGAATGCGGGGCCCTGTGAGCGGCGTAGACTGCGCTATGTTTCATTTAAAATGGTGAAGAAATAGTGAAGTTATCTTTGTTTAAAGTCTTTTTTTCACATCAAAATACTGCCTTCTGACGTAGCATTTATGACGCAATTTATCACGTGGTATACACATACTGAGTGTACAGGAACCGCAATTCTATTTCAGCTAATTACAGAGTTCCTGCCCTTTGTTACTTTTTCTTGTCTGGAGCATAACTTGAAAACTATTGGATGGAATTTAATAAAACTTCATACAGTGATAGATCATAATGAGAGGGAGTGCAGTGTACAGGAACCGCATTTCTATTTCAGCTAATTACAGAGTTATTGCCCTTTGTTACTTTTTCTTGTCCGGAGCATAACTTGAAACTATTGGATAAAATTTAATAAAACTTCATACAGTGATAGATCATAATGAAAGGAAGTGCAGTGTACAGGAACGGCAATTCTTTTTCAGCAATCGGGCAGTGGTTAATGTCGAGCCCTGTCATGCATTAAAAAGTTTTTAATGACATACATTTAATATTTTCTTTGTGTTGAAATAGTTTTGAAAAAAAATAAAAATTATATCCTGCTTCGGAAGAATCACAATAATTCATTTATTTTCCTTGTCTGAATCACTTATTATTCTTGTTTTTGTATTTATTGTATATATATTGATGAGACCAACATTTCAGATGAACTCAGGATGACTTCCATTGAGTGTATTCACGGTTTACGTGCCCGTACCATCAAAATGTTGCACTTTGTGTATCCCCCTCTTGTTATGAGGACAAAGACCTCCATGCCCTTTGAAAATGAGCCCCATTGGCTTGTTGGACAGCGCTGCTTATTAACATGGCATAGGAAAATGCGTAATGACTGGAAGTTTTATTTACGATTTCGAAAAGGGGAAGAAGTGGACCTGAATAGTAACGAGCAGAAGGCTCTTTAATCACCAGGTTTTATGAAATGGCATCAGGACTGGTTTTATAACCCAGATGAGGGTGCGTCAGTTTTAGAGGTCACATGTCAAAATAATTCTCCGTTACCAATGGTGATGGGGCTGATAATGAATCGATCGAGTGTACCTGAACGTTAGCTCTGGCAGCATGCTTTACCACAGATTAAAGCTTGTGATGGACTCCAGCTAAATGGCGATCTGTGACTGCCAAAAAACACGGCAGCATGCAGGAGCTTTTCCTTGACACAGTCCTAGAGGTCAAGGTCTTTCCCTTGTGTCACCCTGCATTCGCTGACTCACAGTCCATGCTCATGGAAACTGAGGCCTAATGTGAAGAAGAAATACTTGCATAGCTAAAGGAGTGATAATTTTGTTGTCTTTTCAAATGATAATTTATTTTGTTTAATCTCAAAATAAAACATTGCTCATAAAAATGAAAAATATTTAAAGGTCATTTACATTCTCTTTCATATACATAATCAATAAATAGACATAACTGAAAATTCACTTTAAAAATGGTGCTTTTCATATCAGAGTTATGAACAATATTTGTGAAGCTTAGATATATCATGTTTGTTTCATTCAAACATTTAGTGAGCACATTTTTATTGTCGAATTATAATTGGACCATGTTTTAACTTTATTATGTAGACAATGTTGTTAAGGAAAACTATTTTTCCTATGAATCTGTCAGTGATAATTTTATATTATTAATTTTACCCTTATAGTTTATGATTATGTTGCTTAAGAACTGACTGTGTTTAGGCTTTTAGCTAAAGAGTAATGGAAGGGTGCTGCACCATGTCCTTTCTTTGTATTAACATTTTGCCCTTTTTAACACAAGCATGGGCACCCTTGTACCTTCACAGAGTTGAGTGCTTTAAGATTATCATAGATTTCTTTAGTTTTGTTTAATACCTATTTCATTTTACATGTAATATACATACAGAACATGCATAGCTGTCAGTTCAATGATACATAATATTACTTTTAAACACATGTTTTACATGTTCTGTCAAATGTACGATATTTGAGTTCTACACAGCCCAAAACAGTGTGCCCTTTCACCCTGGGCATACTGTTCTTATTCTGCAGCACCCTGCCCCGTTTAAAACTTGGCTTTAACCCTAATGTTGTAAATGTTTGAAAAATAAATAAAACTACTTCACGTATTCTTTTCGTTGCTGTAAAAAACACATTTGAAGGAACACCTTCATTTTGCAAAGAAACTTAAATATTTACAATAATTATGAGTCAAAATGTTCACCACTGTAACTACATGTACTTTATAAAACAATAGGCTGATTGTCCAGAACTTTGTTAAAGTGAATAATGTTGTTAACAGCATTGTTATATTAACTTTGAAAGGGGCTCTTCTGATAAAACATGCTCACTTGAAACAGCTGTCTCAAAATTTGTTAGAAATTCTGCAAATCACTCGTGTATTAATTTCATTTCTTAGAGGAGTAATGATTTAAAGTTTACAACGATGACATTCACATCGTTGTTAATTTTGACAAAGTTCTGCACACTCGGGTCAGTATTTTATAAGAGAACCACTCAAAAAGGCTGATAAAAAAGGCCTAATTTAATAGAAGAAAAATGAAATGAAATGTTACATCCATTCAGAATACAACATATATTTTCGCCCAATGAAATCGCAGATAGTCAGTCATTAAGTACTACTTAATCATTAAGAATTTCAACCTTCACAAGGGTTGAAAGGTCCATCTACTGCCACTCACAATACAAATCTCTGCCTCAGATTTTGGGTTGTCAATGTTTCAGCCGAAAAGGTTGTATTCTAAGTAAAAACACCTGAAGTAATACCTTATTTATTAAGAATAAGTGTTTGTTTTCTGCAATTACCCTTCCCATTGATAATCAAGAAGATTTTACTTCATGTCATCTATTTATTGCATTATTATCAGCTTAATCAATTATAGCCGTAACTTATTTGGTTTAACGTTCTGAAATGGGCTAAGAGGGCAACCCCCCAAGAAAAAATGAACAAGTTCTAGTAGGAAATGCTGCATTTTATTTTTTTCTCTTCCTATAGTTAGAAAAAGTAAACAAAGATAAAGAAAACGTTGACCCCTCCCCCCCCCCAAAAAAAAATAAAAAAAATAAAAAATTAAAATAAATATATATATATATATAAAATATTAAAAGAAAGAAATAAAAAAAATCCGCTAGTGTAAAACAGATGTATTTTTATGGTCTGACAGTGTCCCCATAAATACTAAATATGTGTATGTGTTAGTTTGAAGAGAAAATGCTTCAGGCTTCTACGGTTTTGTGTTATATTTGTTGCATTCTTAATCTTAATGTATCTAAGGGACACAATTCTTTATATACTACAGCATATTTCTCTATTGTAGTTATTCATACTGAATACCATGTTTCATATATAGCTATGCCTGTAGTATTGTATTTCACTTGATGCTTGGGTATGAATGAATAAACATGTAACTCCATTTGAGATCTTATGAATCTAACCCATTCCGCAGGTTGTTGTAAGAATTAAACCAACAACGCAACAATATTGATTGTTCTTTATTTAGCATACTTTATACATCTATAGTAAATTGTAAACAGTGCAGAGCATAATTTATTATTTGACATTGTTATTCGACATAGTTATGTCATTATTGTTGAATATATGATTTCTTATGAAATATTCCGTCCTTTGCCTTTGCATTGTTTTTGTTTCAATAGCACATTTCGAAATATTGACCTTGTTATCGCTACGCTCGTAGGCGGATTGTCGACTGTGCGTTTCTATATTTAGCTAAAGGTAATTCCCAACGAAGTAGTACAGTATTGCATTGGGAAGCGAAAGTAGAATTGTTTTTACGCAAAATGGCGAAAATTCCTGTGACTAAACATCACGCCATGCATTTCTCAGCTTAAAAGGTGCCACGGATTAACTTCTAAACCATAATTATATTAACGAGGGAGAATACTGTTTAATGTTGACATAAATAAACGGCGGGAATCCACCACACTGGGAATCCTGATGAAAAGGGTTGGCAGGAATCCTCCCTTTACAGGTAACTATTTTCATATCAAATATATGTTTGAAGAAAAGTAACTAACGATTACAAGTTTAAAGTACTGGCAAAATGAACTTTTCGTCGTAATTATAAAACATGTCACATAATCAATGTAGAGTAATACAGTGATACAGGTTTTTTTATCTGTTATGTACATGATTTGATTTAGAACCACTAACCATTCCATGTAATTAAGGGATTTCATTCGTTACGTAGGTATAAACCTGACATAAGGCATTTCTTACTTCAAAAACTTTGTGTTTGTTGTTACTCAGGTTCTTTGTTAAATGTTTAGCAAAATAATGAAACTATGGCACTAACTTAAAGTGGGGATCAAACCAGAGTCCCATACCACAACTTGCTAAAACTTCAGATAGCTTCGAGTTGAATCAGCCATATATTCTGATTTCTAATCAGCCAATAGGCTTAAAATAGATTTACTGATAAGCGTAGTCCATAGCAACTGTAACAAACTTTGTACGACCTGGCCTCTGTTAACTAGATTTGCATTGTATTGGGTATGGACTTAGAGCCTACTTATGTCTTTAAAAAAATCCCACTCTGTTATAACACAAAATGAATATTTATTTCATACCTGTCACTAAACCTAACACAAATGAAATTAAAGTGCAAAAGGTGAATATTTGCGCGTGGTCGAGATAATTTCACAGTTGCTAAATTAAAAAGTGGACAAAGATATGAAGTAAACATTTTGTTAGAGGAAAAGGACCTTCTGCAGACCATCCAGACCACATACTTACACACATACATCAGGATTTGAAAACAAAATGAATATAGCTAGATAGATTTTATCAAATATACACATTTTCATTTTGTATGCTTTAATTAATAGAAACCTTATAACGGAGTAAGTATTGATAATAAACACGATAGCGCTAATAAGAAACAATTTTACTAGAACTATTGAAGGTAATTACAATATGTTTTAGATTGTACGACAGGTTGATTAATATTCACGAAGCAGAAAGGCCCTGCCACTAAGAGGTTCATCTGTGTCAAAGATCACATTGATTGAAGTTTCGGAGGTTCTCTTGCAGTATGACAAATCAGTTTCAATTACCTGAACACAGAAACACACAACATTCAGATTGATCACTTCTTATATGCCATATTTTGGTATTCATATACATTGATAACTTTATTTAATTAAGAAGACCAAAACGTGAGAGCATTATGTTTGTCATTATTTCAATTATAATAATTGTCAAGTTTTTTTTAAACTTTATTCAGACGCCTGTCCACCATGGGAAATTCCAACAAATGCACACGGGTAACCCGACCCTACCATAAACTTATTTGAATTCTATGACTGTTCCTCAAACGGTTAAAATATTAGCATAAGAAAGGCTTTCCTGAAAGTAATCTGATATAAGACTATCCCTGTCTTCGTACATATTATTCACTTTTGTTGAGTACAAATGGCGTTTTAGTATCAAGGGTACTAACCGTATTATGACCATAAAGCAACAGAGATGAAACGGATATTTTGTTTGGCTTAGCTTAGTCGTGACGGTGGCCTCAACTTAATAAACTTTACTAAGTTATAGCAACGAGTTACTAAGTTGTTGCCACAAGTTACTCAGTTGTGACCACAATATAAATAAAGTGTTGCGGATGCCACTTCTGTGCCACCGTAAATTTTACCCTTGTTTCCATGCAAATTTGTTATTTAAACATACAAACGTACAATTTCAGGTCACAAAAGAATGGCAATGGACATACAAAGCGATATTTCAAATCCGAATGTCGGAGCTGCGATTATCTTTGGCAATTATGGCACACCTGATAATAGCAATACTTTTCAGTTCCGAAAGGGCGGTGAAAAAGACCTGGATAATGTGCAGTCTGTGTTTATCAAAAGTCTGGGATTTGATTGGTTGAACAAAGACAATAGCCATAACTTGTTCATAAACCAATGGGATCATACAAAGATTAGAGCAAGTGGGCAAATTGGAAATTGCAGGAAGTGTTTGAAATGTCTTATTAAAAATACAGACTTTAAAAGGTATAAGTATTTTGTATTAGCCATAAGTTCACACGGATTTTCCGAAAAAGGTGAACAGTTTGTGCAGTTTCTTAGCTCAACGGACTACGCGCTGTTGTCATTGTCCGAGGTTCTAGAAGCTATTAGTGACAAACAGTGTCCTACATTGGCAGCAAACCACGGATTCGTTATCGTTCAGGCATGCAGAACAGACAGCGAATTTCCGGATTGTAAGTTTCAGCTATTCTCTTTTTTAATCAAATTCTTTTCAATCGGTTTTCACTTGGGTAAAACAAAACATTATAATTATTACTATATAGAAGCATTAAAATAGTATGCCCATTTTTTATCATGATCTTACCAGTCGGTGGTTTAAACATATTTATCTGCATTTTTTTTAAAATATACAAGGGGATTGATCGACAAGTTATACAACGTTATAAATGCCCTTCCTCAAGTTACAAATCAGTAATCTCCATTTCAGTGGCCGAAGATCATGGCGTCGTTTTCAATTTATATACAGAACAAGGCCATGAGGAGTTCCCTGTTAACGCATTACTTAAGGAATTTGGACGTAAGTTCTTAAACGTTTCTCCTTAATGCATTTATTTATATCACACGAAGGAATTTGTAACCACTTGATGTTGTATAATCTTTTAAAAAATGTTAAATTTAGTAGTAAATCAGTATAAATATCAAACCTTAGTATTAATATCTTATGTACAGATTTAACAATTGATGAGAGCAATGCTGGTCTTATGGATACTGATGAGGTTTCGGAAGACGCTGCACCTCCCACAGCACGGCAGGGCAATGTTGGGAGTATAAAGGTGTTAGTTCAAGCCGACGAAAAAGATGAAACAAAATTGAAGATTCCCAATAACTTTCTGGTTATCTACCCGACAGCACCTTACCGCTATTCCAAAAGAAACGAAACTGAAGGGTCATGGTTTGAATTTTACCTAAAGGAAGTTGTGGATGAATATGAAGGACATTCCACAGAGCTCGATTTCTTTCAAGTTTTAACTGAAACAAATCAACGAGTATCAAATCGCGAAACTGTTGTTTATAAGAGAAACTCAGCGGGTAAGATCCAGTACGATCCAGGTACTGAGAGTCCATCGAGGGATGAGGACAAATCCGGAAAGAAAAATGTCGTGTGGATTGAACATAGAATCACTCAGCCTTTGGTCTTTAGATTGGCTAGCGGGAACTAGACTTATTTGAGATACTAGTACTCACTGCGTGTCATATACTAGTACACTAAAAACCGGTTTTGGAACTGGTCGCCTCCCCATGCCAATGATTGCACCTTGATTCAGGAACAGGAACAATTTTGGTTAGTTATGAGTTAAGATGCGCATGATATTGTATAAACCATGTACATGCGCATTCAACGTCGCATATTTTTTACTCTCAAATTGTCCTCATTGCTAATCAATACGATTTTTTGTACGCATTGAATATACATGTATTGGTGTTAAAAATGGTGTTTTATGACGATTTGATGCAATTGTATTGTTAGCTTTTCCACATACAACGATATGAAGAAGATCTCCCGACTCAGGGATACGTTTGAAGCAGATTAGACTTAAGCATATCAATATGGGTTGAACATAAGATGGACACAATTGGAGCATTATTTTGTTAGGCTCAGACTAATCAAAGATGTCATTATTGTTGAGCATGTGTTTGGCACGAAAGTAACATTATTAGATAGCACAGACTAGAAATCAAAATAGCAATGTCTGTCGGTCACATGTTTGACATAAGAAAAGCTACAAAGTACATGGTCTAAATCTATCATATATTTATATATACATATCGTTGTGATGGAACATAGTCACACACAGTCTCTGGTCTTTAGAGTGGTTAGTGAAAACTAGATAGGCATTTTAAATACACTTGTTAAAACGCTAATGATTAATATATATATGTTTGATTTTTATATTATGCATTATTTGTCCTTACAGTGTGGTATGGCTGTTGACCAAGAGTAACATATCATATTTACTTTTATTCAGCATTGGATAGTTCATAAAGTTACCAGCGTCTGGTTTGAGAAAGTTCATCTATGCAGACTTAAGTTTTGGTTTGATATGAGATCTTCTTAATTTCCTCTTTATACAGACTATCACTGAATTTTGTATTTCAATCGCTATTTTGGCAAAAACTTTAGAACACACATGATTTTTTATGTGTTATGTACATGTGCTTTGTTGATTCTATTTAATAGTCATTTTTTCTTCCTTGACTATTGAGGCGAAATTCAGCCTTTGCCTTTCTTGGACGACCAGTGAGAATAAGAGTTCAAAACTTTGTTCAACATGTTTTTAATTGATCATTTACTGTTTTAATATACAATTGTGGAAATATCCGAAGTGTGATACGCCATTCTTATTTTTGCAAAGATTATTCACAAAGTTTATCCAATGAAATTTTAAATATCTAGTCCATCCAGATGAAATTGTATATTGTAAGGTCTCTGTTTCTGAATATTTATAGTTTTACTTTTAAAGGCAAGGATGTTTGAATATTATTTTTTGCTGGTCATATTTATGTGTGTTTTTTAATTTGTGAAAAAATAAACGTGTTTGCTAATAATTGACCGTTTATAGCATATGACATGCTCGTCTTTCTCCATTTTCACAATATTTCAGCAGCTATTTCACATTCAAAGTTATGTACACGATTCTCTTTTTGATAGCCTAGAGTGATTTTAATCTGACATTTCAGGTTTATTAGATATTGCAAAAATGACCAACACTCGGCGTTTACTGTTATTTTTTAATCATTTCATATATGTAAAACATTAACTCTGGAAAATTATTAACAATCAGTATATTGCATTTCTTGATATATTTTTGTGTGTGAAAAAACTTATATATTCTGGTAATGGGTCCATAAAATATAAACACTAACGAATAGTATGTGTTTAATGACTTTTGTAATATCCTCTATCCACACCTAGAATATCAAAAATGGTTTATGAAAATGTTGGGAGAAACTGTTGACTGTGTCACGGAAATTACTGCGTAACGGACACTACATTTCGGTTTCGCATAAGCATTGTGACTCTTATCAGGAACGTAAATATTTAATATATTAGTCAGGCTCCTAGAGGCTTTCCAAAGATTGAAAAACGTTTTTATTATGAATTGGTTGATAGTATTAAATATAAAATGATGCGTTACAGGCACTACAACTGTGGGTTATCTTTAAACAAGATGGATAAATTACAACTAAATACTGTGTCTACAATATTTTTATTTTGAACAACAGCTTGCATGATAATTTCAGGGCTGAATTTAAATCAAAATCATGGTTTTTATATAATTATTTATCATAAGGAGTTAAAATATCAAACAAAATAGAAAACGTTTAACGAAAACTTTGCCTCCACTTAATGTATCATATCATCTGATAATCAGACTTTACGTTTCATTTTAAAACTAGATTTCTACTCATAAATGTTCGATTTAACACGTCTATAGTTACTTATAGATATGAAAATCTGTAGCAAAATTCCCTTTTTTCAAACGCAACATCATAATCAACATAACCTTTTTATGGGTCACTATCCAAACAGATCAAAACTAACGATTAAATAAGTTATAACATCACCTGGGCCTATGATAAAAACTGATTTTAACCACAAATGCATCTTATTTGTGTTATACTTTTATGTATAATATGAAAAACAATGAACAGCCCAAAGTACTGTGAAAAAAAGTATTAATTTAAACGATTGACAGAACTAATAATACTATCACGGCTCTACTCCTTTTTAAGACAAAGCCTTATTGCGTTTCATGTTACAATTGAATTTATCCCAATAAATTTATAGCACACTATTTAGTTGATTTGTTATGAGTCAAATAGGTGATGGTATTTCAAAACGCAAACAATTACGTCAGTTAAATTGGTGAATGGCCAATGTCAAATAGATTATGACCAGTTCCACTTAAATGACTAAGGATGAACTTACAGAATGTAGATCCATCGTTTTTTTAAAATATTAGAACATGGTCCTGCCTGCTTGTGTACAAATATATGGTAAAGATTTTGTCACTAAATTTTATGGAGACAAAGGAGTTTCCACAAACAGTTATTCGTTTTCCTTAATCTCAGAATTTGAGCCAATCTTAGTGCCCATAAAGCACCATGTGTGTATGAAATCCTTTCGCGCACTTCCATCATTGCATGGCCTTTAGGCCATATTATTAATTAATCACTTTTTCAGGGTATTGTACCTGATGATCTTAAATTAGCTACAGGTGGTCTTGTGAAAAGAGAAAATAAGTTGTCCCTACACCTACGTAAAATAGAGTCCATTTTATTTGGCACGAAATATAACCTGAAATCAGATCAAAACATTGAGGGGTACATGAAATTGCTCTGCTACCGAGCTTACTACATCTGTTAAGTAGATAGGTGCTTGGATCAGAATCTATCTTTTTGGAAACTATGGCTTATTCAATTCACAAAATGTCGAATGCTAGGTTAAAATTTCTGTACCCTAAAAAGGTCTACCTTACCAAGAATACTAAGAAACTTCTTAGTATATCGTTAATATAGTGCGATAATGGCCATGTTCTATATATGGTATAATAGATTACAAGGTCTTCGAAAATTAATTTACAACACCCACACAGAATAAGTAAATACGATTTGTGCTTGACCTGAGTTATTCAACGTGTTGAACAGATTATGCTCTCTCTTTTAACTTAAAATGGTATTTCTCCAGGTTGCATGTAAGAAACATTTTATTTCTCAAGACATTGTTCAAAAACGGTGTGTGTGGGAGGGGGGAGGGAGATGTAACACGTATTCCGAGTCTGCAAAGGTTTAAGTGAGGATTTTTATAACTGTGCTGCAAGATGGCTGCGAAACGTTAAGTATTTTTGGACCTACATTATCTATATTAAAAAAAGACGTGCAATCGGCTCTGCTAAGCTCCATGTTTCTCTAAGCTTTGTATTACAAGCTATTAGGTTACGGAATAAAAACAAAGTTTTTGAAGGAAATACTTCGAACACTGTATCGAATAATTGCTGGTAAAATCCCTGTACGGTATGACTGCTGCACAAACCACTGTATGGCCCGATTGCTGGAAAAATCAATGTTTTATTTAAAGGGGCTGTCTCACGTATGATAAAAAAGCGGGATTTTTTTGTCGAAAACTGACATAAATTTGGCATCGATGTGTACAGTGCATTGAAAGTTACTAACTGAAGTACAACATAATTTACAATTTATTTAAGTTTAGCAGTTATTTCGTATTTTTCCATTAAAAAAGATTAATCGGTATGTCTACCAGGTAGATTTCATTCCTTATGCGTTATTGGCTAGTCGGTGTTATCACGTGATATTACCGAGGTATGTGTATAGCTTAATTATGTCACCCGATTAGAATATGCCTTTGTAGCGTAGTGAGTAAGACGCTGGCCTACAATTTTGGCGACGCGGGTTCGAGCCCGGTCTCCGACACATTTAATTTTTACATTTTGGTACTTTTTTTACAATTATGATATCGAAGCGTAACACATTCTGTTAGATAATTGTCCTGAGATTCGTTACAGAAAAATCAGATATAGATGATACGCAGTCATCGGGAACCTAGAGAAACGCTTCCCAAACATTGCAGAGCTGGAGGCTTTCTGCATCTTCAAGCCGGAGGTGTGTGTAGCCCGCTGATTTTTTAAGGTAAGTATTAGTTGTATGTAACCGCAATATACAAACACCTGTGGGATCCATTCGGAACTCCTCGGCCATTTTTTTCGAAAACAACCTCGGATGTATGCCGGTACATCAGTTGAAGTAGTTCGTAAATTTTTGAATTATATCATTTATGAAATATAGTGTTTTAGAATTGTTTTTATTGATCCAAGTTTAAATTGATTGTCAGTGAAGTATATTATTGCAAACACAATTAAGATTTCCAAGAGTTAAGTCATAAAGTTTAACTGCTAAATAAAATTAATACGCGATCTACTTGCAGCGGACTTAAACGTTCCTCTTTTTAAGTATGTAAACCGTCCAAACACATCCGAGGTTGTTTTCGAAAAAAATGGCCGAGGAGTTCCGAATGCTGTGGGATCATGACTGATTTTCCAGATGACTAGTTTTGTGATATTTGAACAGTTTTGAAAGTGAATGGAAGCAGGCTTGTTTGATTTGTATGGTTTTACCTTATGCTTCTATCCATATTTGAGTTGGTATGTATTGGTTTTCATTGTTCCATTTTGCATCTGGTGCAATGTACTTGGATTGGATTTGCATTTTATTCACTTGGCTGGAGGTCTGATTTTGTCACATGTTTTCGTGTTGTAATATAATCTAGTTCAGAATAGCAGAATTGTCAGGATTATGTTTACATCACAGTTTTGCATGTGTACTTAATAATTGTTTGACTTACAGTCCTAACAGCATCACAGCTTTGACCATGTTGATGGCACAGACAGTGTAGAGGCGTGACAGTGATGTGAGCGTTGAGTGAGCGTTCATACAATTGGATCCATAATCCTGTAAGCTTCAGTTGATCTGTGTTAAGCCAAGTTATTGTTGTTTTACATTATGTGTATATTTGTAAGGCCACTAGACACGTGATAAGTTATTGTTTATTGCATTACGTATTATTCTACTTGTAAAATATATTACGTCATATTTGATTGATCTACGTAATATGGTATTTGATTGAGACACTATGTAATGCGTACTTATAACTATGTTCTTACTATTGTTTATTTGTCTATTTTCAGTATGTTGATTATTCACATATATACGTGTATACCATCAGATGAATACAGAGTGATATAGAGACAGAGTTGTTTATCTAATTATTGTACACCATCATAATAAACAGACAAAGACTAGAACCCCTCCCTTAACTCGAGGACATTCCCTTATCGATATATATATATATATATATTGACATTATAAGCCGGAAATCCATGGGTTACCTGTGGACAAAAGACGAAGCGCTGATGTTGGAGTACGGGCGTAAGGAGATGGCACTCCTCGTGAGCCAGTACCGTCAGTCCATCTCATGTACAGACTGCAGTGTAGGACCAGTACATGCTCCCCAAGCATACCGCGGTGAAAGACGAGACCTTGATGAGGTTGACTGTGACAGGTGTTTCGAAACGGGTTGTTGGTTCGTTCAGGGCTTGCCGTCATCGTATCGTCGGATAACTGATCCCGGCATTTACTTCAGACTGTGAACGCGGCTTCTCAACGTTGAACCGGGTGAAAACGAACCAGCGGAGTCGCCTAGGAAACGACACCCTGAACTCTCTACTAATGATTTACATGGAAGGTGCTAACGTGGAGCAGTTTTATGACCTGGCCGTGCCGCGGTGGGCACGAGGCGAGAATCGGCGACTTTCTGTGTAACCAAGGCATGTTTTTACTGATAAATTGACTTTGTTTCACCTGTATATATATATATATATATATATATATATATATATATATATGTGGGCGTATTATGTAAGATTAATAAACAATGAAACAATTATTAAAAGTCATTAATTTTTATTCACTTTGTTTTTTTATCAATTGACTAACACTTTTTGACCTCAAAAGATCTTGAAATATACACCCATCGGTGAATGAAAAGCTAAAAACGGTTGGAATATCCCTCTCTGCCCACCACGTTTAGTCAGACATGCCTAAATGAATCCTGGGAAAACACTGATTACGCTATATTTAGATAACATGTTCGCCCACTTGTTTTCTTACTAAGAGGCGAGCCAGTTTCGCAGTTTTACTTCCTTTTTACGATAAACAATGATTGCGTAATCAATAACAAGTAAAACCGCCCTAATACAGTCATCATATCTGAAATATCAGTCAATTGATAGGTATCATATAAGATCATCAATGTAATTTATAATGTGTTTCAGATGAACAAGTAAACGGCTAAGGCCATCAGTTTTAATAAACTGCAATTTACAAAATTATCAATTGCTTAACAATCTTCAAAAAAGCTTGTCGATTCGCCACCTATTCATCTACGAAACATTGAATAAACTAACATTCTGCTGTTCGGACGTTTTATGAGTTGGGTCAAGATATGTTTGTCATGCCCTGAATACCTCCTGATTTCTGACAATATAGTATCAACTTTGAAAATAAAGAAGTTGATTGGCGTATGTCAGGGACGTAGCTAGCCCTCTATTAATGTGGATTCATTTTGATGTATGTTTTCTGGTCAAATCACTGTAAAGTATGATTGCTGGATAAACCACTGTATCGTACAAATTGTTGGACAAATAAATGTATGGTGCGATTGCTGGCCAAATTAATGATTCATTTAATTTAGATAAAACAACTTGCTAGACATGTAAAAAAGCTGATTTTTCATTCATGTTTACGCTTTAATTACCTTCTGATTCATAACATACATTATTTTATATTTAGATTACAATATCAAAATGGAAATCACCTATTAAAACGCAAGCCAGTCTCGCAGTGTTACTTCCTTGTAACAATACACATGATTGCGTAATCAATAGCAGGTAAACCATAATACAGTCATCATATCTGAAATATCGGTCACGTTATATGTAAAATATAAAATCACAAATGTTATTTGGAAATGGGTTTGAGTAGTACTAGTAAAAGGATTAGGTCATTAAATCAGTTTAAAACAAATAATAATTACAAAGCTATCAGTTGTTCAAGCATTCTTAATACCTGTCGTTTTCCCAGCACTGTTTGTCTGTGACCTACCTCAATATCCTACCTAAATATATGTCCTACCTTAAAATGTGTTCTACCTAAATATATGTCCTATCTAAACATATGCCCTACCTAAACATATGTCCCGCCTTAACATATGTCCCACCGAAACATATGTTATTCTTAAACATATATCCAACTAAACATATGTTATTCTTAAACATATATCCTACCTAAACATATGTCCTGCAAAAACATATGTCCTACATTAAAATATGTCCTACCTAAATATATGTCCTGCCTAAACATATGTCCTACCTAAACATATGTCCGACCTTAACATATTTCCTGCCTAAAATATGTACTACCTAAACATGATTCCTACCTAAACATATGCCCTACCTAAACATATGTATTGACTAAACATATGTCCTACTTAAGCATATGTCCTACCTTAACATTTGTCCTACTAAAACATATATCCTACCTAAACATATGTCCTGCCATAATAAATATAAACTATTCATTTACAAAAAATGCATGATGTTCTACTGCTCGGACGATTTAAGAATTGTGTCAAGCGATGTTTTCCATGTACTGAATATCTCCTGATGTCTTAAAGGATATAGTTTCAACCTTTTAAATTAATAGTTGAACAATTTAAATCAAATTTCATGCTTTGAATGTACTTCGTGCTTCCGAAGAACATATCTTATCCCCACTCCCGTATAATGGTCAAGCGCCGTACGCAGATATCCCAGCACTAGTAGCGCCATGGGAACAACTTAAGTCAAAGTTTGGGGTCTGAGCAATACTTAAACGTTGGGAAATTTTCTTGAAACTCTTAAATCGCAAAAAAATTAAAACATAGATATCCCATCACTTGTAGGGTCATGGGAACAAGTTAAGACAATGTTAGGTATTCGAGCAATCCTTAAACGTTGTGAAAATCTTCTTGATACTCGTTAATCGCAAAAACACAGCACCTTGTCGCATATTTCCAAATATTTCAAACTATTTCAACACAATTTAATCTGTAGCCATCAAGCTAGTTTTTCATCATGTATATTATACCGGTTGATAAACTGATACATCACACAAGAGTATTACTACAACTGAAAACGAGACAGGGCTGGTTTTCAATATAATTCATATATTTATCCTTTATCATGCATGAGTAATCAGGAGGTATTAAAATAGGAGTATCCTTGCTGGTATCCCATCATCGTAAGCATTAGCATTTCTATTTTCATATACATGTATCTCTTAAACTTGCCCCAAGTATATAAACAACTGAAAAACATTAAATTCGTTCAAACATCTCATTCATGATTAAATGCCAGTCGTTTTAAGCCTGTGTTGAGTGATCTAATAGTTAAAACGTAAAACAAAAACAGTTGCATCAATTTTTTTATATTTTCTTGTATGAGAATAAATATGGACAGCTATTTTTAGTGAGTATATTTACTTGATAAATATATTGTTTTCAAATTCCGTCTGAAAGCTAAACTTAGATAAAGTAGGATTCTTGATATATTACAGTTGCCGATGTTGTAAGGAAACTTTTAGGAAACCTTTGGTGTATAAATAACTGTATACATGTATGAACTAATAATGTTTTCAAGGTATCTGCTGCGTCCACCGACATGGCTAGCGGTCCAACAAAAGTTCTGACCCGCGATTCCACTGGCGGGGTCGTACTTATGGTCAACGTTGGTGGATCAAGCAAGTCCTTCAGGCACAGAAAAGGAGCGGAGAAAGATTTTGATAAACTCCATGAAGTGATGGTGGAAACACTGGGCCTCACTTTGATAAACACAGAAGTGAATCGCGATTTGTGTATCGCTGACTGGGACCATTCATATGACGAAAGGGAGGAAAAGCCAGGACATCCTCCTGAGAATTGTAGATGTATACGATGTACGATCGCAAGCTTTGACTTTTCTGAATCGAAGTGCTTTGTGTTTGCAATCGGTTCACACGGCTACCTTAAAAACGGACGGCTGATGGTGCAGTTCCTTGATAAAACAAAAAGGGTGGATGTATCCGTTAATGAGATGATAGACGCCCTCAGTGACAAAAACTGCCCAAGCCTTAAAGATATTCCCCGGGTTGTGGTCGTACAAGCGTGCAGGGGTGAGTTTTGAGATAGTTTATAATGATTACCCTTTCTGAATAATTACCTATTAATGTAAGGCCCTGAATTGTATTTCGGCGCAAGTTCAGATCTTTGATCTGTGAAATTTGAATCATGTTTAAACATTAGACATACATCTTTTACATAATATTGTTTATAAATATTATCGAAGGAATAATGATAATAAAAAGCTTTGGCAAAACTAGAAGCTGTATGCTAATGTATATTTTTTGGATCTGAATAATCATTAAAACTACGTTAAATAAAAAGGTGACAAGGAGGATGATGGAATAGAAGTGATACAGAGTGAAACAACCGATCATGCATCGGGATCAGGTCAGTGTCACTTATCAAGCGTTAACCTTTTCAAAAACTACCTGCGTATATTATGAATAAATATATCCCGAATTGTAACAGTCTAAGAAATGGTTTCATATAAGCATTTAAAATGTTAATCCAATTTGTCAAAATTTCATTATTATAAATGGATGACATTGCTGATGCAGCGAATTTATTTTCGTATATCTCTGTTTTATCGCTCATTACAGCAGACACAAGCAACCTCGATGTTGTGCAAGAGCCGATGGACACTTCCGAAGAGGGGCTTCAGGGAACTGAAGGAGGGGCCGAAATATCGTCGGTTGAGGCTAACTTGAACCTCCCGGAGAACTTTCTCGTCGTCTTCACCACCACCCCGGGTCGAGTGTCTAAAACAAATATGGCCGACGGGTCATGGTTTGAGGATGCCTTATTCGATGAGGTCAAAAAACATGATTTCAACGAAGAGCCGAGTCTGAACTTTCTTCACTTGCTCACAAGAGTATTTGACACCGTGTCTAGGCGCGAATCGAACTCCTCTAACCCGGCTTGGAATGCGAAAAAGAACGTCCCCTGTCTCCAACATACACTACTGGCGCCTCTTATTTTTACAAAGCCAGAGAGCTTCCTCTCCGACGTGCCATACCCGAGTTAAAGTGACACTTTTATTCAAAACCAATACATACATATGTATAACAAATATAATGTTTGAGTGATAAACCTTTAACTACTTACTAGATAATGCATTTATGGAAAATATGAATTACTGATAACAAGATTGAAACAGTGTATTTGATAGCTGAAAACGCAAAAATATTAAATGATTGGTGAGTGCCAAAAGATTTACTCCGATCTACTATCATCTCATAAGTTTGAAAACCCGCGTTTTCTGCAGCTTTCTTTCAATTTAAACTCGATATATTTCATAAGAACCATTGTTTTTGACATTTATTCATCTTTTTTGGTATATTTAAACAATGGTTTTAATTTTGGTAAATCTTATTGTGGAGTAAAAGTGCATCTTTAATCATTACCGTGAAGGTTTCAATTAATATATTCATGCTCATATTTATGGCAGGAGCAATAAACAAAAAGAAGCACTCCGTCACTTATTTTCAGTCTCAGGGGAGAATTATCAATATTAAATTCCTCATTTCGGAGTCCCTAGTATTTTCAAATGTATTTGTCATCAACGATTAAAAGAGAAAATGTAAATTTGGCCATAAAGATATAGATACAATTACTTCCTTGTTCAAAACCGTATTGCGTAATCGTAACAATTATCTACTATGACCCATTTATAACTGATATTGATCGGACAGTGATCACAGTCAACAATGCTATTTCGAAATGCATGTCTTACTCATACGGCAAGTGTCAAGGTCATAGCATGTATTTATCAGCTTAGTGATTGTTAAATTATGGAATGTCAATTCTTAATAAAAATCAAATATATTACGAATAAATCAATTTAAAAAAGTAAAAAAAAAATAGGGTTTACATTAGAGGAAGCTTCCAAGTTATCTGAATAACTTCCTGACGCATGTTACTTCTTTACAAGTTTAACTGCTTATAGACGATGACAAAATTAAGAATACTATTATTGTTGTCAAGAACACTAGAATCCAATCCAAACTGACAATCAGAACAACATTCATACTAAGTTCAAATACACACAAATACACCGTTAAACAACTGACATATTTTGTTTATATTAAATATCAGTACACCGAACGTATTTTAAGACCATCATGGTGTTAATAAGATAATCTAACAATACAAGATATGGATTACGATTGAGTTTGTTGTTGTTAGAACTTGTGTCCAACCCATTTGCTCTTTGTATACTCTATATCATTGTTGTAAATACCGATCATGTTGAAAGAAAAAATGCAATAAAATACGTTTAAATCAAATCAAACAAGACATTGCTCACATTAGACATAGAACAAAATACAAGAAACACTCGTTTGTATGCTACAGTGCATGGGAACGTTTAGGACTTTTTACCGACAGGAATACGTAAATCTAACACGGAAGACAGTTTAAGCCTGTTGCAAGAAGTTATTTTTACATCATCAATTGCAAAAACTGTTGTAAGAATTGTATGCACAAATCCATGCAGATAGTTTAAAACTTGTGTATATGATAAGTAAGATTTATACATGTGTGACTGTCCTACTTACTCAGTTCATTAATTTTAATGAGATTTCTTGTAACATTTAGGTACAAATTGAGGGATTGATGTGCTAAATTGATGTAAAATGTTCATGATGCTTTATGTTTTCGTACTTGTTTTAATACGTACCATTTTGAAATAACATACATTCATGCTTACGTTTTCATTCAAGTCATTTTTGTCCATGTCAAAATGATCATTTATTCCAGTTTTATTTCATGATAAAACAATTGTGTGTTTGTGTGTTCTTTCAGAAGGCCACATTGTATATAAGACGTGTGCTATGTTTTTTTATAATATGGTGCCTATATCTTTATGTGTTACATTTTAAAATAAAGACATTTGTTGTTTTTCAAAAGTAATTTAAATGTTCGCATGTCAGCTATGGAAAATGTCCGTGGTAATCACGTCCAAAGTTTGTATGGATCCCAAAAAACGAGGCACAAAAACGTACGCCGCGTCGATAACTAGCCCTTGAACAGACCAAACCTCAAAATTTCTCCCCAACCCCTATCACCAACAACAGCCTGCCTGACACTTTCAGTCTGGCAAGGGTCGAGTTAGGCCCTGAAGGGACACGAAGATCACCATTCGTGAACAGGATAATAGTCTGTCGAGTTTCATTTTTACTTTCACTAAATTAACCCTCTGCTTTATCTAGTGTGTTCATGTTAAAAGTACCACAAGATCCACTACTTCCTACGGCACATGCACGAGTCGCTGTTAACGTCTGTATATAGCGGACCAAGGTGTCAGTGGTCGCCGTGTCTGTCAGATAACGGTGGATTTGTACCCTTTCATCATCATACGAAACTATAGCGAGACGGACCGTGACGTTGTAGCTTTTATCTAGCGTTTCTGTCAATACGTACGCCAGTGCATCTACTGCTTGACTAAAGGTTAGGTCACTGATTCCTGACCTCATATCAGGTAGAACTGTAACATCACTTGACGTGTTCCACAAACACTCTGAAAGTAGAATGTAACATGCATTATTTAATGACATTGGGAACAATATGGACAAGGATTGCTACAAATAATATCCAGTGGGAATATACGGTACAATATTGTCTAAATCGAGCAAATTTGTCCAGAATCAATCAGAACCCATTAATCAATCTTTTTCAAACCACATTTGGGGGCGATCTATGATTAGATGTTAGACTCTTAAATTGGCTTCGATTAAAATAAAACGGTGTATTTTGGAGTATTATATGCATATTCGTTCTACTATATTGTCAAAAATATTGCTTTGGCACTTTGAGATTGGGAGGGGTCGTGCTAGTTGCTAGCATTGATCAGATAAAATGTTAATAGTTTTTTATAACGAAATACTATTCGCTGCCAAGGAGGAATTTTCGATCAGCTTAATCTTAGCCGCTACAAATTTAAGCTTAATGTCAAATCAATTTTGCGGACCAGGTATTATCAATCATTTAAGGATAAAACTGCCTTTGCAACTAACGTTTCTTATTAAAGCCTATTGTCGAATTGTTTTGCCTGAGAAAAACATATAAACAATAGCAATAACTATTTTAACAGAGATTTATAACATAAGTCGTCTACATCTTACCGTCGCATGTGAGGGCAACCAGTTGCTGTATGACTGTATAGAGGGCGTTTAAGTTGTGCACGGAAAACATGTATTCGGAAGCCAGATCGTCCCCCGGGGAGGCCATGCCCAGCAGCTCATCGTGTGAAACCTCCAAGCCGATACCTGAGAAATTACAATTTTCATGAAATAACATACACAAATTTATCCACCATGAGACATGATATCATATTGTGTTACTAAATGTACTGAAGGCGTGTGAAAGACCTTGTGTACCTTGTGTGTGTTCGTTAGTGTGTATGTTAGTGTGTGTGTGTGTGTGTGTGTGTGTGTGTGCGTGCGTGCGTGCGTGCGTGCGTGCGTGTGGGCGGGCGGTGCTGGCATGTATGTTTAGCGTTTTTTGCTTAATGCATAAGTAAGGATATGGTATGATAAAAATCTCCAAGCTTACCTATTGCCAGAATCTTTGTATTCCTGAGTTCTGTCGCGGCATCCAGAGCGCACTGACGATGTATGGACAAGCCGTCGGTTAAGACCCGTACGAAATGTTTCGTCTGGAATTGACACGTAATTTAACTATAAGTTCCGGGCGGAGATTTTTTCCAGTCGTAGTTTGAATAATATAATATTTATTGTTAGAGGCGGAACTGGTTCTTGGGCGAAATATGTAAATGAGGTGGGACGGAATTTCAGGGTATGGGCGAATTTTCAGATATAGCTTGATTTTGAGTTACGGGCGAAATTTCAGATTAGGGGCCGAAGTTCTAGATTAGACGGATTTTCGGTCGTGGGCGGAATTTCAGATTACGTGCGGAATTTCAGATTCATGCGAAATTTCGGTTACTGGCAGAATTTTAGTTTACAGGCGGATATTCATACAGATGTCACATGCAGTTTAACTTATTTTATTTTTATGTGCGCAATAATTCATACTTGCGAAAACTATGTTGAATTAACGGACTTAAAACAATGTGAATAACCATAATAAAACTTACTGAATTTATTCTGCATTTCAAATAAAAATTCGTAGAATAATAAAAGTTACATTAATTTATCATATTGGCTATAAAATATCATTCCAGTCACTAGTACACTTCACAGTAAAATGAGTACTTCCTTATTGTGTATCAATCTAGTATTTGTCAATTGTTATCGCGCCTACGGGTTCCTCTTAGTGGTGGCCAAATTTAAATCTACTCCAGGGAACGTCATGGCAGCATATCATATACTCTGAAAATAAGATATTATATATTATATATTTTTTTTATTAAACCGGAAGTATAAACTTTCTTATCATCAGAGAACCGAAAGCTTTTTTTCTCTCAAAGAAAAAACACAACAACAACAAACTTATAAAAGGCAGAGATATGAGACGAATGCTATATTGCTTAACTCTGTGTTTGGATACCTAAGTCTTCGGTAGATAATTTTGGGTAACGATGAGCCTTTACTTCTGTCTTATGTTTATATTTTAAGCAGTCTACTTGTAATACAGTATCTACCTTCGAGTATTGCCAGTGGCCAAGCATATGCTTTCTTTCCTCACCAGGGCGAGGTTTCCCAATACCAGTTCCCCATGGAGTTCGCCAGTTTGGTAATGGTGGACACCTTGTCAATGAGGTCATACATTAAGTTGTCTCCTTTTGCCCCCTTTCGGATAGCATTGGTACATGTTTCGTTCTATAAACCTCGCTGTGAGGTAATAGCCTCATCTGTAAATAAGTTGAACCTTGGGAGCGTTTTCTTTTACTGTATATTGTAAATAAAGTTTAAATGATTTCCATTTATTGGAATTGTATATTTCAGGTTTATTTGATAGTATTGTATTATTTACACTCCTGAATTGAAACATGATCTACGGATAACCTGTAACACATGTCAACAATTACAGAAATAATGTCATACGTAACTTGCCATTTAAGTTGCATGCCATAGTACAAGGCTGGTTTAATTGTATTTCAAATAAATGGCTATTAAAGTCAGTTTAGTTAAGAAAATGTTATTTATCTTTTACAAAGTCACAGACTTCTGAGCATGAGGTTTTATTTGCAATTATAGTATCATAACTTTATGATTAAACAAACAGGTATCACTAAATTTGTAGGGTTTCTTGCAGTACACACATTTAAAACGAAAGCTTTAAATGCGGGTTTCATTATTTTCCCATTAATATTGTTAGTAACACATTTTGTTAGTAACTGGATTTTCAAAGATGCCCTCATTACAGTAGCAACGACTCCTGAAACAACCGTTTGATCAATATTCTGTTATTATAGGCAAATATAAGGTAAAATGGTTGTAATGAACATGGTATTGATTACCATCCAAATATTTTGTAAAGCATAATGCATTCTTGATCGCACAGAATTATTAATCGATGTAAATCAAACAAAATAGTTATAAAAGTGAGAACAGACAAACACAATTTCAAAACCAGTACTGGTAAAACGAGAAATAGAAA
This sequence comes from Mya arenaria, assembly GCF_026914265.1. Classification (NCBI taxonomy): domain Eukaryota; kingdom Metazoa; phylum Mollusca; class Bivalvia; order Myida; family Myidae; genus Mya; species Mya arenaria. Next base: position 45,875,349 of record NC_069125.1, read on the forward strand.
AGTTACTTCCATCTTTCACGACCACGTACCCCTTCGAATTGTTCTTTTGATTATCCACCAGTCTCACATGTTTGTAGCATATGCATTTTATTTCGTGATTCAAAATTTGTAAGAATCCTCAGGTCCGCGTCATTCTTATCAATCACGGCTAATGTTAATGTTAATGTTGTTGGTCAATACACACAACCATACGTTTTAACTAGAACTTTACACACGCAAGTACAAATGTTTTCTTGGTAAACTTCTAGCTATCGGTTATTAATGACGGATTGAAAGCGCGGCACATGTATGTCTATCAGTAATGGTTTCCGTGTGGGCATCTTGTGAAACACATGACCGGAATAAATAAAGGTTAAGGTTCGCAAGAGGAAATCCGACCAGATTTGCGCAAGATAAGGCGAATATTTATAAACAGCTGGATCTTGTACCCCATAGATAACTTATGAGGCTGATCGGTAGCACAGTATTGCACATGATCTAACCTTAACTCTACAAAAAATGCATGATCTACATTTTGAATAAATAGTTGAACATTTAAATCAAATTTCATGCTGTGAATGTACTTCCGAAGAATATATCTTATCTCCCGTATAATGGTCAAGCGCCGTAAGTAGATATTCTAATACTTTAAAGTACGGTAGTGTCATGTGAACAAATTAAATCAATGTTGGGTATTCGAGCATTTCTAAAACGTTGCGAAAATCTTCTTGAAACTCGTAAATCGCAAGAATAAAACACAGCATTTTTTTTTGCATAATTTCCATACACTTATATTTTATAAACATAATTTACTCTGTACACATCATGCTGGCTTTCCATTATGCATATTCCATTTGATAAAGCATGAGAACTTGTATGAATGTAACCCAGACAGAGCCGGTGTTCAATTTAATTCATATCTTTATTCTTATAAATCATACCTGAGCAATTTCATTCATTTTATTTGCCAGTTATTCGTTAAGGCAAATTAAGCCTTTCAGATTCTATTCTTAAATTTAAGTTATCCATTCGAAGTTGTTTATTGAATACAGCCGCTGTTTAAAACACATAAGAGAACTGTTGAGATCATTTCAGGAAGTATTAAAGCTGGAGTATATCGCTGGTTTCCCTGATCTTAATATCATGTCTATTTTTGTATTGTTTTTCAATTTCCCCCAGGTGGATATATAAAACAACTAAAATATCACTCGACTCGTTCCATGTACTTCCATATGCTTTATACCAAACATTCGTGAATAAATGCTTAAATAAGTCTATTCAAGCCTGGGATAATTGGTCTTATCGTTTAAGGTAAAAACTGTGAAATCAATTTTATTATATTTTCTTTTATAGAAACCAACATGAACATCTATTTTTAGTGAGTATATTTACTTTATAAATACATTTTGCTTTCATATTTCCGTCTGAAACCGAAACTTAGATGAAATTAGATTTTGGATATATAAAAGTTGCCAATGCTGTAAGGAAACTTTGAGGTAACCTTTGGTGTATTAATAACTTTATACATTTATGTTTTCAAGGGATCTGTTGCGTCCACCGACATGGCTAGCGGTCCTACAAAAGTTCTCAGCAGCGATTCTACAGGCGGGGCTGTACTTATGGTCAACGTTGGTGGATCAAGCAAATCATTCGGGTACAGAGAAGGAGCGGAGAAGGACATTGTCTGTCTCAAAGCTGTGTTTGTTGAAACACTGTGCTTCACTGTAATAAATGGGGAAATGAAACGCGATTTGTATATCGCTCAGTGGGACCATCGTTTAAACGACGAAGGGGGTGAAAAGTCAGAAATTCCTCTAAAGGATTGTAGTTGTATACTATGTACGATCGCCAGCTATGAATTTACTGGATCAAAGTGCTTTGTGTTGGCAATCGGTTCACATGGTTACCTGGAAAATGGACAGCTGATGGTGAAGTTTCTGGATGACACTGGACAGGATAGTGTATCTGTGAATGCGATGATAGACGCCCTCAGTGACGAACACTGCCCAAACCTCAAGGGTATCCCCAGGGTTGTGATTATACAGGCGTGCAGGGGTGAGTTGTTTTATAATCACTTATTCCATCGTTTTGCATATTTAGATTGTTTACCTTTTTAATTATTAATGCATGATCTGTCATTCGGCCAGACTTTTATTCTGTGATCTGTGAAATTGGAAATTGTTCAACGGTTAAAAATGGTCCGAACATATGACTTTTTCCTTATATTGAATAAAATTGTTGAATAAGTGTGCTTTTGGACAAATTGAAGATTAATACAGATGGATAGTTTTGGGATCTGTGTATGTTCTACCACGTTTTATAAATAGGTGTCCAGGAGGATGATGGATTGGAAGTCATGCAGAGTGAAACAACCGATCATGCATCGGGATCGGGTCAGTATTACACAACTAATTGGGCGCTCTTCAGTAATCTTTTTAAAAACTACCTGCGTTTATTATGAATATATAGATAACCCAAATTGTGACAGTATAAGAGGTGGTTAAATTTAAAAACAAATTTCGTCTAAATATCATTATGAAAATGGATAATCAATCATTTTCGTATATCTCTGTTTTATCGCTTATTACAACAGACACGAGCAACGTGGATCCTATGCGAGAGCCAATGGACACTTCCGAACAGGCGCTTCAGGGAGCTGAAGGAAGGGCCGCAATACCGGAAGTTGAGGTTAACTTGAAACTTCCGAAGAACTTTCTCGTCGTCTACACCACCACACCGGGTCGAGTGTCAAAAACAAACACAGTCGATGGGTCATGGTTTGAAAATGCCTTATGTGGTGAGGTAAAAAAACACGATTTCAACAAAGAGCCGAGACTGAACTTTCTTCACTTGCTTACACGGGTATTTGGCTCCGTTTCTGAGCGCGAGGCGAAATCCACTGACCCGGCTTTGAAGGCGAAAAAGAATGTCCCCTGTCTCAAACATACACTGCTGGCACCTCTTGTTTTTACGAAGCCATAAAACTTATCCTCCGATATGCCATTACCGAGTAAATGGTTATTATGAAGGTTTCAATTAATATATTCATGCTCATATTTATGGCAGCTGCAATAAGCAAATAGAAGCACTCCACCACTTGTTTTCCGTCTCAGGGGAGATTTATCAATATAGCTTACTCATTTTGGGGTCCCTAGACATGTCATAAGTATGTGTCATCAACGGTTAAAAGAGACATGCAAAATTGGCAATACCGAAACATACATTACTTCCTTGTTCTTGATCCCTAGTGCGTGGTCGTAACAAACAAGCATAGACAATCATCTACTATGACCCATTTATAATCTGTGATCACAGTCAGCAAAACTATTTTGAAATGCATGTCTTACTCATACGTTACGTGTCAAGGTCATATCATGTATATATCAGCTTAGTGATTGTTAAATTATGGAATGTCGATTCTTAATACAAATCAAATATATTCAGAATAAATCATTTTAACAATATTTACGAAAATCTATGTAAAACATAGGGTTAACATGTTACTGCTTTACATGTTTAACTTTTTATAGACGATGACAAAATAAGAACACTATTATTGTTGTCAAGAACACTAGAATCCAAATCAGAACAACATTCATACTAAGTTCAAATACAAACAAATAGACAGTTATTCAACTAACATATTTTTATTTAATCTCAAGACACCGAACATTTTTTTCAAACCATCATGATGTTAATAAAATATCTAACAATACAAGATATGGATTACGACTAAATTTTTTGTTGTTAGAACTTGTGTCCAACCCATGTGCTTTTTGTATACTCTATATCATTGCTGTAAATACCGATCATGTTGAGGGGAAAAGACAATAAAATACGTTTAAATCAAATCAAACAAGACTCAAATTAGATATCAAACACAATACAAGAAACAGTGCAAAGGAACGTTTGGAACTTTTTACCGAAAGGAATACGTAAATCTCTAACAGTTAAAGCCTGCTGCAAAAAGTTATTTTTACATCATCAATTGCAAAAACTGTTGTTAGAATTGTATGCATAATTCCATGGATATAGTTTATACATTATGTATATGTCGAGTAAGGTGTTAATACATGTGTGACTGTCCTACTTACTCAGTTCATTAATTAAAATGAGATTTCTTGTTAACATTTAGGTCCAAATTGATGTAGTTAGGGATTGATGAGTTAAATTGATTTATTATATTCATGTTTATTTATGTTTTCGAATTACTTTTAATATGTACCATTTGAAATGACATATATATATATGTGTATATATAACATATGTAATGTCACAAATATACAATACAACCATCAAAATCATTGTTTTTCAAAAGTTATTCGAAAGTTCGCATGAGCTATAGAAAATCTCTGTGGCAATCACGTCCAAAGTATTGTATTGCTCCCCAGAACGAGATACAAAAACGTAGGCCGGGTCGCTAACTAGGCCTTGAAAAGACCCGACTTCAAATTGTTCACCAACACCGACCACCAACACTAGCCTGCCTGACACTTTCAGTCTGGCAAGGGTCGGTTCGGGCACTATAGGGACGTGATCACCATTCGTGAACAGGATAATTGTCTGTCGTGCTTCATCTTTACTTTCACTAAATATCCCTTGTTCTATCTTCTGAAGTGCTTTATCTAGAGTGTTTATGTTTGAGGTACCACAAGACCCACTACTTCCTGTGTCACATGAACGAGTCACTGTTAACATTTGTATGTAGCGGACCAAGGTGTCAGTGGTCGCCGTGTCTGTCAGATTACGGTGGATTTGGACGCTTTCATCATCATACGAGACCAAAGCGAGACGGACTGTAACGTTGTAGCTTTTATCTAGCGTTTCTGTCAGTACGTACGTCAGTGCATCTACTGCTTGGCTGAAGTCTAGGTCACTGATTCCTGACCTCATATCCAGTAGAAATGTAACATCACTTGATGTGTTCCAAAAACACTCTGAAAGTAAAACATGACATGCGAGTATCTAATGACATTGAGAGCAAGTATATAGACAGGGATTACTACAAATCATATCCAGTGGGAATATACGATACAATATTGCCTAATGCGAGACAATTTGTCCAGAATTAATCAGATGCCATTAATCAACCTTTTGTAAACAATCATTTGGGGCCAAGCGAAGATTAGACGTTACACTTCAATTTGGCCAGACTTAAGATAAAATGGAGTAATTTGGCGTATTATATGCATATTTGTTTTACTTTATTGCCAAATGTATTACTTGGGCACTTTGAGATTAGGAGGGGTAAACTGTACTTCTTAGCATGCGATAGCGTTGATCAGATAAAATGTGAATATTTTTGCTAACGAAATACTATTCCCTGCCAAGGAGGATCTGCCGATGTGCTGAATCTTAGCCATTGAATAGTTACCAACAAGTCTAAGCTTAATGTCAAATCAATTTTTCGGACAAGGTGTTAATACTTAGTTTAGGATAATACTGCCTTCGCAACTAACGTGTTCCAATGATGAAACATTTAAAGCCTTAGTAACTCTCGAATTGTATCGCCGGAGAAAAAATAAGCAATAGCGTTAACTATTTTAACAAAAATTTAAAACATAAGTCGTCTACGCCTTACCGTCGCATGTGAGGGCGACCAGTTGCTGTATGACTGTATAGAGGGCGTTAAAGTTGTGCACGGAGAACACGTACTCGGGAGCCCTCTCGTCCCCCGGGGAGGCCACGCCCAGCAACTCATTATGGGAAACTTCCGTGCCGATACCTGAAAAATTATAATTGTTATGAAAAAAAATACACAAATGCATCCGCTATGACACATGAAATCATATTGTGGTACTGCATGTACAAAAGACGCGTGAAAAGGGTTGTGTACCTTGTGTGATTCGACAGTGTGTGTGGGCGACGGTGTGTGTTTGCGTGCGTGATATGATAAATATCTCCAAGCTTACCTATAGCCAGAATCTTTGTGACATATTTTCTGAGTTCTGTCGCGGCATCCAGAGTGCGCTGACGATCAATGGACATGCCGTCGGTTAGGAGGAACACGTACCGCTTCGCAGTGTTCTCAAACAGCCTAGGAAAGTCAAGTCGATCCTCTTGTATATTGAGAGATGTCATTTACTTATGAACAACATACACCTTAACAAACAAAAGCTTGTAATAGCTATATATACCAAATACGCTTCACACTAATGTTACTCAGCTATTTGGTCAATGCTTTACACGTCTCCTTCTTAGAGGTTCATTGCTGTTCGTATCAAACAAAGATATCAAATTATATGTTCATTTATATTTAGAAAGGTGGGTCTGAATTGTTGCGGTCGATTGCAGCCATTTGGTTTCGTGCAAAAAGGTGCCAAACATAAAAGTCGAGTTTTCTATCTTTCATCTTCCACGTAAACAGGGTGAACATGTGTCAAAATGCAACTTTGTCCTGTTTTCGGGTTTACGTGGTGAAAAGGCGAAAACAAGCCAAATAAAAGGCGAAAACCAGACAAAAGTTCAATCGCCAAAGAGAAACGTTGTCAATTGGTGCAGATTTATGGTCATTTTAGCATGTAAAAAGGGCGACAATAGGTGAAACGGCGTTTTCGCATGGATGATTATTTTTCAGGAAAAAACAACAAACAACATCGGAATGGCTGCTAAGTAAATACCGCTTCGGCGATATGTCCTTGACATGCTGGGTGACCATCTCCAACCCAAGATGTGTAAGCGTCCCACCTGGTCTGAAATACGTGTAAAACAATTTGTTATACTTGTCAAACCGATACTATATGCTATTTGTAGTGGATATTAATTTTAGTTTATCAATATAGCATTTTAGGTAAATCGTGAGCTTTCGGTGTTGATATCCCACTGGAATAATTTCTAATGTTAATTTATGCTTATATGGAACTTCTTGAATTGCTATTTATTCATAAAGAATTCAAATATCAATTCACCAATCAATTGTAACCACGCCCCCCCCCCCTCCGAGGTCTGGGGACCAGCGGGGACTTTGACTGTCGGTCCAGCGCCAAGCACGGGTAAAATCCCCACCCTGCTGGGACAAGCTGCTGGTAAAATCCCCGCCAAATGCCCCCGTAACCCTGGGACCCTAGGTAAGGACCATTCACCGCTTTATTTGGCGCAAAGACAAAAACACCGCATTCACCCGGCACTGCGGGGCCACCTGAAATATAAAAACACGGCCCATTTCCCCAGCTATCCCCGATATACCCCCGGACCTGGGGGACGTGGTTACAATTGACTGGTGCACAACATTTTCAGTCAATTATGTCAGTGATACCTTTATCCAAGCTTTGTACGAGCTGACGTTGGATTAACACAGCAGTGCAGGCCAAAATTTCAAAACAGTGAGTGATATGAATCCGTACATGTGATAATCTAGGTTAACGCTCACCTATATGTGATGTTACTGACGGCCTCCTTCAGTGTGACATTGTCGCCGTAGTCAGTGAGGCTAATCTCCAGGTGCGCCTCAAACGAGAATGTGACCACGCCCACCCTGAAGTTCTTCTCGTCGACGACCACGTGGTCGACGAACCGATTGATGAATGTAAGCTGTTTTTGGAAGTCGTCTTCAGTCTGGCTGATCGAGGAGTCCAATAGAAATATAACGTCTGCCATGGTCGGCTGGCAGGTCGCTGATGATTGTAGAGCACAAACTATTGCTTTGTTATTGCCGAGTACCATCTCATAATACATGACACGTTCGTTTGGTACTGAATATAATTTAAAACGATCCGGCACTTCAGCTGTAGCAGTCTGACTTCACGTGTGTTCGTTTGAAATCGTCGGTCCATATTCAAAAATACGCTATTTTAATATTTTAGTTCAATTATAATATATAATAATTCGAAGCTACTATCAACTTGGAAACAATTTTTCGCCATTAACAAAACATAGATCGTTGGCACGAAATAGAACAAACTAGAATACAAATACAACTGACTGAACACAACTTACCCGTTTCACAGTACCAGCCGTAGTAGCCGACTGGGCAGAGACACTCGAAGTAGTTCACGCGGTCCTGACACGTGCCATCGTTTTGACAGGGGTCGCTCGCGCATTCGTTTATGTCTGAAACATGATAAAGCAATAGGGAACTATAAGCATAATACCGAACCCTATCGATATACTGGTGTCTTGTTTAGTGACACAAGGGTCCAAGGTTTAAAAGAGGAAAAATTGTCCAACTACCAAACGTACATAATATCACACACACTACATGCTTTCTGTTAATACAGATTTTTGATACTGCATTTAGAAGGACATTGTTGACAAAAACATTACAAAGAGACGTTACCAGTGGAACAGCGTTTGTCCATGAACCCGGGCACGCACTCACACCGGAAGTCGGCGATGAGGTCGTGACACGTTGCCCCGTTCATGCATGGCTTTTCTACAGCACATTCGTCAATTTCTGTACAAAAAAAGATTAACATGTCAGGATAAATGCAGGCGATTATGTATCAGAAGCTTGGCAAGTTATGTGCATACACGAAAGACCTGAAGCTACAATACATGTATGATTACAGAACTGCAAACGGATTACAACTCTCGTCCCTTTTGCTGTTGTTTCAGTCAATCGATAATCATAAAGTTAGAGGTATGACCCTTGTTACATGCGTGCGTATTTTAATTATTAATACGTACAATGTATACGTTAAACCATGTGAATATCTCCGACATTTACTTGACCACCAATGGACTTATATTGGCTTTAATTAGAGCTAAATCTATTTCCCCTTGCTACACTTGACGTAGCTGACGTTCGACGACCTAGAGACTACGACAATACCTAGGCTAATTTTCACTGATAACCAAACAAAAATCAAGAGAAGAATAGAAACGAAAAATCAATAAAAAATCTATACCTTCGTCACAAACAGTCCCAGTGTATCCCCTCAAGCAATTACAAGTAAACCTGTCCACCCTGTTCACGCAAGCCCCATTCACACATGGGTTACTGGCACACTCATCTATATCTGTAAACTATAATCATATAGCAACACATCCACAATACATAAAATATGTTTGTAAGCGTTCTCATAAATGCACATATGATATGAAATAAATATAATAGCTTTGTTAGCTTTCTAGTTGTCCCTGACATTCAGAGAGTGGAGCTTAAGTGGAGATATGACATCGTACATTACTGACTTCATCAACTACGGTTAATTGTCACTTCTTTAAGTGACTACAATAAAGGAGCTATTTGATCCTGATAAGTGGTCTTATGAAAAGCGTCATTGAATAATTACTGATGACGATAAAGTTGGGAGGTAGTTGGTAGTTGGGGATTCAAAAATCCAATTACCTACTGGTTGGTATTTGGTTAATCGAATATTCAATTTCCTGCTAGTTGCCAGTTGTCTTGTTTTATGGTTGAAAGGTACACAGTGTGTGTATACCACGTGATAAATTACGTCATATATGCTACGTCAGAAGGCATATTTTGCTTAAAATGAAGACTTAAACCAAAGATAACTTTTCTTTAAGTGCACCATATTGGATGAAATAAAGGGCATTCTAAGCCGCTTGAAGAGCCACGCCTTTGTTTTATTACCGGAGTTTGATAAGGTGATTAGTTTCACCAAACACTTCGACAAATTTGTTCCAAAATAATGTTTTGACAGTGCTCCGTCAGACGGCCGTATTGCGAAAAAGTTTGTCGAAGTGTTTTAAGAAACTAAACTCTCACTAAACTCTAGGAAAAAGACCAAAGGCGGGGCTTTGTAAGCGGCGTAGACTGCACTATGTTTTCTTTAAAATGGTGAAGAAATAGGAAAATTATCTTTGTTTAAAGTCTTCATTCGATGCAAAACATTGCCTTCCGACTTAGCATTTATGACGCAATTTATCACGTGGTATACACACACTGGTACACATGTTAAGAAATCATCCGCCTACAGTAGTTTTATACATGCAAACATATGGATCTTCGCGATACAAACCCTGTTTTATTTAACAATTTATTTACATTCGCCAGTTGGTGATTCGAAATTGCCAGTTGGTTATTCGCGAATATCCGACGACCAACCAGTCGGAAGTTTGTGATTCAGATTTTGTCTATTAAATGGTCTAATGGTTTACAAATGAAAAAAACAACACACGCACATGTATGTGTAAGCATCTGCACAAATGTATCTTCGTGACAAATATTGGTTTAATTCACTATTGTTCGTACATACTCCAGTTGGTTATTCGAAAATTTCCAGGTGTTTTTTGTGTACTTTTAACAATCTGGCAATGTTCGAATAACCTATAACCTATTTTAATAGACATATGCCAATGGCAATGACAATGTTTGCATAACTTACTGCTTACCTAACCTCTAGTAATTGTTGCATATTTAAATCTTCAACTACCGACTTCCAACATTTGTGAATGTTAAAGGCAAGTACGAGTACCTGTATCACAGTGTCTTCCGGCATGTCCCGGATTGCACGTGCATGTGTATCCACTTCCGGTCACGTTACACGACCCATACACACTGCACGGGTTATACCCAGGAGAACAGAAATCTGAAAGCATAATTGATGGATTTAAACGACTGCAAAGAAGTTTATAGTATATAACTACGCTTTACTATGTGTCCATGCAATGTAATCTTGATCTATGCATGCATTTTATTGTATCATATGTGTGATGTTATGTGTGGAAATAAACTTGTGTTCTGTTCTGTATTTTATTGGTAAGCCAGATCGACAAAAAATCAAATTGATCACTTTTTGATAAGAAAACAGTTAAATCAACTACTATTATGCTTTTAATCTAAATGTCAATGTTGTCGTTTTATATATTTTAATATTGCCCAAAAAACAACAAAATTTACAATCTAATAGTTTAACCTAAATGAGATTTCTGCAAAGTCAATTATAATCTATTTGTAATACAGGCGAGTTTCACTAAGAATGATTCAGACATATTGGATATCTTTTAAATTATTTGGTTATGTTGAGAAACACAAAATAAGTCGCAGATTTTTAAAAGTATAATGCAGTAAACATACTATTATCACAACCATGGCCTGTAAAAAATTACTTACCCTATGCATTTTGACACCGCATATACACAGCCCAAGTCCGTCAATGGCGGCGGGCATTTACATACCATATACACACCCCAAGCCCGTGAAGGGCGGCGGACATTGACATACCATATACACAGGCCAAGCCTGTGAAGGGCGGCGGACATTGACATACCATATACACAGCCCAAGCCTGTGAAGGGCGACGGACATTGACATACCATTTACACAGGCCAAACCCGTGAAAGGCGACGGACATTGACATACCATATATACAGGCCAAGCACGTGAAGGGCGGCGGTCATTACATACCATGTACACAGGCAAAGCCCGTGAAGGGCGGCAGACATTGACATACCATATACACAGCCAAAGCCTGTGAAGGGCGGCGGGCATTTAGATATCATATACACACCCCAAGCCCGTGAAGGGCGGCGGACATTGACATACCATATACACACGCCAAGCCTGTGAAGGGCGGCGGACATTGACATACCATATACACAGCCCAAGCCTGTGAAGGGCGGCGGACATTGACATACCATATACACAGCCCAAGCCTGTGAAGGGCGGCGGACATTGACATACCATATACACAGGCCAAACCCGTGAAAGGCGACGGAATTGACATACCATATATACAGGCCAAGCACGTGAAGGGCGACGGTCATTACATACCATATACACAGCCAAAGCCTGTGAAGGGCGGCGGGCATTTACATACCATATACACACCCAAGCCCGTAATGAGCGGCGGACATTGACATACCATATACACAGGCCAAGCCTGTGAAGGGCGGCGGGCATTAATATACCATTCACACAGCCCAAGCCTATGAAGGGCGGCGGACATTGACATACCATATACACAGGCCAAACCCGTGAAAGGCGACGGACATTGACATACCATATATACAGGCCAAGCACGTGAAGGGCGGCGGTCATTACATACCATATACACAGGCAAAGCCTGTGAAGGGCGGCGGATATTGACATACCATATACACACCCCAAGCCCGTGAAGGACGGCGGACATTGACATACCATTTACACAGGCCAAACCCGTGAAAGGCGACGGACATTGACATACCATATATACAGGCGAAGCACGTGAAGGGCGGCGGTCATTACATACCATATACACAGGCAAAGCCCGTGAAGGGCGGCGGACATTGACATACCATATACACAGGCAAAACCTTTGAAGGGTGACGGACATTAGCATACCATATACACAGGCCAAAGCCCGAGAAGGGCGGAGGACATTGACATACCATATACACAGGCCAAGCCTGTGAAGGGCGGCCGGCATTAAATACCATATACACAGGCAAAGCCTGTGAAGGGCTGCGGACATTGACATACCATATACACAGGCCAAGCCTGTATAGGGCGGCCGGCATTAGCATACCATATACACAGGCAAAGCCTGTGAAGGGCGGCGGGTATTTACATACCTTATACACAGCCCAAGCATGTGAAGGGCGGCGGGCATTGATATACCATATACACAGGCCAAGCCCGTGAAGGGCGGCGGGCATTTACAGTCCATTTACACAGCCAAAGCACGTGAAGGGCGGCGGGCATTAACATACCATATACACCGCCCAAGCCCGTGAAGGGCGGCGGGCATTTACCTACCATATACACAGGCCAAACCCGTGAAATGAGGCGGACATTGGCATACCATATACACAGTCCAAGCCTGTGAAGGGCGGTGGGCATTTACATACCATATACACATCTAAAGCCCGTGAAGGGCGGCGAACTTTGACATACAATATACAAAGTCCAAACCCGTGAATGGCGGCGGACATTAACATACCATATACACAGACCAAACCCGTGAAAGGCAGCGGACATTGACATACCATATATACACAGCCAAAGCCCGTAAATGGTTGCGGATATTAACACACCATATACACAGTCCAAGCCTGTGAAAGGCGGCGGGCATTAACATACCATATGTACAGCCTAAGTCTGTGAAGGGCGGCGGGCATTTACATACCATATACACACCCCAAGCCCGTGAAGGGCGGCGGACATTTACATACCATATACACAGGCAAAGCCTGTGAAGGGCGGCGGGCATTAACACACCATATACACAGCCAAAGCCCGTGAAGGGCGGCGGGCATTAACATACCATATTCACAGGCCAAGCCAATGAAGGGCGGCGGGCATTTACATACCATATACACAGCCCAAGCCCGTAAAGGGCGGCGGGCATTAACATACCATATACACAGCCCAAGCCCGTGAAGGGCGGCGGGCATTAACATACCATATACACAGCCCAAGCCCGTGAACAGCGGCGGACATTAACATACCATATACACAGCCAAAGCCAGTAAATGGTTGCGGATATTAACATACCATATACACAGCCCAAGCCTGTGAAGGGCGGCGGGCTTTTACACACCATATACACAGCCCGAGCCCGTTAAGGGCGGCGGACATTAACATAACGTATACAGTCCAAGCCAGTGAATGGCGGCGGGCATTAACATACCATATAACCAGCCCAAGCTCGTGAAGGACGGCGGGCATTAACATACCATATACACAGCCCATGCCCGTAAAGGGCGGCGGGCATTAACATACCATATACACAGGCCAAGCCTGTGAAGGGCGGCGGGCATTTACATACCATATACACAGCCCAAAGCCCGTGAAGGGCGGCGGACATTTACATACCATATACAAAGGCCAAGCCCCTGAAGGGCTGCGGGCATTTACATACTATATACACAGGCAAAGCTCGTGAAGGGTGGCAGGCATTGACCTATCATATACACAGGCAAAGCCTGTGAAGTGCGGCGGGCATTTACATACCATATACACAGGCAAAGCCAGTGAAGGTCGGGCGGGCATTTACATACCATATACACAGGCCAAGCCTGTAAATGGTTGCGGATATTAACATTCCATATACACAGGCCAAGCCAGTGGAGGGTGGCGGGCATTGACATACCATATATACAGGCCAAGCCCGAGAAGGGCGGCTGGCATTTACATGCCATATACACAGTCGAAGCCCGTAAATGGTTGCGGATATTAACACACCATATAGACAGGCCAAGCCTGTGAAGGGCGGCGGGCATTTACATACCATATACAAACCCCAAGCCCGTAATGAGCGGCGGACATTGACATACCATATACACAGGCCAAGCCTGTGAAGGGCGGCGGGCATTAATATACCATTCACACAGCCCAAGCCTATGAAGGGCGACGGGAATTTACATACCATATAAACAGCCCAAAGCCCGTGAAGGGCGGCGGACATTTACATACTATATACAAAGGCCAAGCCCGTGAAGGGCTGCGGTCATTACATACTATATACACAGGCAAAGCCTGTGAAGGGCGGCGGATATTGACATACCATATACACACCCCAAGCCCGTGAAGGACGGCGGACATTGACATACCATATACACAGGCCAAACCAGTGAAAGGCGACGGACATTGACATACCATATATACAGGCGAAGCACGTGAAGGGCGGCGGTCATTACATACCATATACACAGGCAAAGCCCGTGAAGGGCGGCGGACATTGACATACCATATACACAGGCAAAACCTTTGAAGGGCGACGGACATTAGCATACCATATACACAGGCCAAAGCCCGAGAAGGGCGGCGGACATTGACATACCATATACACAGGCCAAGCCTGTGAAGGGCGGCCGGCATTAAATACCATATACACAGGCAAAGCCTGTGAAGGGCTGCGGACATTGACATACCATATACACAGGCCAAGCCTGTGAAGGGCGGCCGGCATTAGCTTACCATATACACAGGCAAAGCCTGTGAAGGGCGGCGGGCATTTACACACCTTATACACAGCCCAAGCATGTGAAGGGCGGCGGGCATTGATATACCATATACACAGGCCAAGCCCGTGAAGGGCGGCGGGCATTTACAGTCCATTTACACAGCCAAAGCACGTGAAGGGCGGCGGGCATTAACATACCATATACACCGCCCAAGCCAGTGAAGGGCGGCGGGCATTTACCTACCATATACACAGGCCAAACCCGTGAAATGAGGCGGACATTGACATACAATATACACAGTCCAAGCCTGTGAAGGGCGGTGGGCATTTACATACCATATACACATCCAAAGCCCGTGAAGGGCGGCGAACATTGACATACAATATACAAAGTCCAAACCCGTGAATGGCGGCGGACATTAACATACCATATACACAGACCAAACCCGTGAAAGGCAGCGGACATTGACATACCATATATACACAGCCAAAGCCCGTAAATGGTTGCGGATATTAACACACCATATACACAGTCCAAGCCTGTGAAAGGCGGCGGGCATTAACATACCATATGTACAGCCTAAGTCTGTGAAGGGCGGCGGGCATTTACATACCATATACACACCCCAAGCCCGTGAAGGGCGGCGGACATTTACATACCATATACACAGGCAAAGCCTGTGAAGGGCGGCGGGCATTAACACACCATATACACAGCCAAAGCCCGTGAAGGGCGGCGGGCATTAACATACCATATACACAGGCCAAGCCTGTGAAGGGCGGCGGGCATTTACATTACATATACACAGCCCAAAGCCCGTGAAGGGCGGCGGACATTAACATACCGTATACACAGTCAAAGCCAGTAAATGGTTGCGGATATTAACATACCATATACACAGCCCAAGCCTGTGAAGGGCGGCGAGCATTTACACACCATATACACAGCCCAAGCCCGTTAAGGGCGGCGGGCATTAACATACCATATAACCAGCCCAAGCTCGTGAAGGACGGCGGGCATTACCATACCATATACACAGCCCATGACCGTGAAGGGCGGCGGGCATTAACATACCATATACACAGGCCAAGCCTGTGAAGGGCGACGGGAATTTACATACCATATACACAGCCCAAAGCCCGTGAAGGGCGGCGGACATTTACATACTATATACAAAGGCCAAGCCCGTGAAGGGCTGCGGTCATTACATACTATATACACAGGCAAAGCCTGTGAAGGGCGGCGGATATTGACATACCATATACACACCCCAAGCCCGTGAAGGACGGCGGACATTGACATACCATATACACAGGCCAAACCCGTGAAAGGCGACGGACATTGACATACCATATATACAGATGAAGCACGTGAAGGGCGGCGGTCATTACATACCATATACACAGGCAAAGCCCGTGAAGGGCGGCGGACATTGACATACCATATACACAGGCAAAACCTTTGAAGGGCGACGGACATTAGCATACCATATACACAGGCCAAAGCCCGAGAAGGGCGGCGGACATTGACATACCATATACACAGGCCAAGCCTGTGAAGGGCGGCCGGCATTAAATACCATATACACAGGCAAAGCCTGTGAAGGGCTGCGGACATTGACATACCATATACACAGGCCAAGCCTGTGAAGGGCGGCCGGCATTAGCTTACCATATACACAGGCAAAGCCTGTGAAGGGCGGCGGGCATTTACACACCTTATACACAGCCCAAGCATGTGAAGGGCGGCGGGCATTGATATACCATATACACAGGCCAAGCCCGTGAAGGGCGGCGGGCATTTACAGTCCATTTACACAGCCAAAGCACGTGAAGGGCGGCGGGCATTAACATACCATATACACCGCCCAAGCCAGTGAAGGGCGGCGGGCATTTACCTACCATATACACAGGCCAAACCCGTGAAATGAGGCGGACATTGACATACAATATACACAGTCCAAGCCTGTGAAGGGCGGTGGGCATTTACATACCATATACACATCCAAAGCCCGTGAAGGGCGGCGAACATTGACATACAATATACCAAGTCCAAACCCGTGAATGGCGGCGGACATTAACATACCATATACACAGACCAAACCCGTGAAAGGCAGCGGACATTGACATACCATATATACACAGCCAAAGCCCGTAAATGGTTGCGGATATTAACACACCATATACACAGTCCAAGCCTGTGAAAGGCGGCGGGCATTAACATACCATATGTACAGCCTAAGTCTGTGAAGGGCGGCGGGCATTTACATACCATATACACACCCCAAGCCCGTGAAGGGCGGCGGACATTTACATACCATATACACAGGCAAAGCCTGTGAAGGGCGGCGGGCATTAACACACCATATACACAGCCAAAGCCCGTGAAGGGCGGCGGGCATTAACATACCATATTCACAGGCCAAGCCAATGAAGGGCGGCGGGCATTTACATACCATATACCCAGCCCAAGCCCGTAAAGGGCGGCGGGCATTAACACACCATATACACAGCCCAAGCCCGTGAAGGGCGGCGGGCATTAACATACCATATACACAGCCCAAGCCCGTGAACAGCGGCGGACATTAACATACCATATACACAGCCAAAGCCAGTAAATGGTTGCGGATATTAACATACCGTATACACAGCCCAAGCCTGTGAAGGGCGGCGGGCTTTTACACACCATATACACAGCCCGAGCCCGTTAAGGGCGGCGGACATTAACATACCGTATACAGTCCAAGCCTGTGAATGGCGGCGGGCATTAACATACCATATAACCAGCCCAAGCTCGTGAAGGACGGCGGGCATTAACATACCATATACACAGCCCATGCCCGTGAAGGGCGGCGGGCATTAACATACCATATACACAGGCCAAGCCTGTGAAGGGCGGCGGGCATTTACATACCATATACACAGCCCAAAGCCCGTGAAGGGCGGCGGACATTTACATACCATATACAAAGGCCAAGCCCGTGAAGGGCTGCGGGCATTTACATACTATATACACAGGCAAAGCTCGTGAAGGGTGGCAGGCATTGACCTATCATATACACAGGCAAAGCCTGTGAAGTGCGGCGGGCATTTACATACCATATACACAGGCAAAGCCAGTGAAGGTCGGGCGGGCATTTACATACCATATACACAGGCCAAGCCTGTAAATGGTTGCGGATATTAACATTCCATATACACAGGCCAAGCCAGTGGAGGGTGGCGGGCATTGACATACCATATATACAGGCCAAGCCCGAGAAGGGCGGCTGGCATTTACATGCCATATACACAGTCGAAGCCCGTAAATGGTTGCGGATATTAACACACCATATAGACAGGCCAAGCCTGTGAAGGGCGGCGGGCATTGACATACCATATACACAGCCAAAGCCTGTAAATGGTTGCGGATATTAACATACCATATACACAGGCCAAAGCCCGAGAAGGGCGGCGGACATTGACATACCATATACACAGGCCAAGCCTGTGAAGGGCGGCCGGCATTAACATACCATATACACAGGCCAAGCCTGTGAAGGGCTGCGGACATTGACATACCATATACACAGGCCAATCCTGTGAAGGGCGGCCGGCATTAGCATACCATATACACAGGCAAAGCCTGTGAAGGGCGGCGGGCATTTGCATACCTTATACACAGCCCAAGCATGTGAAGGGCGGCGGGCATTGATATACCATATACACAGGCCAAGCCCGTGAAGGGCGGCGGGCATTTACATACCATATACACAGCCCAAAGCCCGTGAAGGGCGGCGGGCATTAACATACCATATACACCGCCCAAGCCCGTGAAGGGCGGCGGGCATTTACCTACCATATACACAGGCCAAACCCGTGAAATGAGGCGGACATTGACATACCATATACACAGTCCAAGCCTGTGAAGGGCGGCGGGCATTTACATACCATATACACATTCAAAGCCCGTGAAGGGCGGCGAACATTGACATACAATATACAAAGTCCAAACCCGTGAAAGGCGGCGGACATTAACATACCATATACACAGGCCAAACCCGTGAAAGGCAGCGGACATTGACATACCATATATACACAGCCAAAGCCCGTAAATGGTTGCGGATATTAACACACCATATACACAGTCCAAGCCTGTGAAAGGCGGCGGGCATTAACATACCATATACACGGCCAAAGTCTGTGAAGGGCGGCGGGCATTTACATACCATATACACACCCCAAGCCCGTGAAGGGCGGCGGACATTTACATACCATATACACAGGCAAAGCCTGTGAAGGCGGCGGGCATTAACACACCATATACACAGCCAAAGCCCGTGAAGGGCGGCGGGCATTAACATACCATATTCACAGGCCAAGCCAATGAAGGGCGGCGGGCATTTACATACCATATACACAGCCCAAGCCCGTAAAGGGCGGCGGGCATTAACATACCATATACACAGCCCAAGCCCGTGAAGGGCGGCGGGCATTAACATACCATATACACAGCCCAAGCCCGTGAACAGCGGCGGACATTAACATACCGTATACACAGTCAAAGCCAGTAAATGGTTGCGGATATTAACATACCATATACACAGCCCAAGCCTGTGAAGGGCGGCGAGCATTTACACACCATATACACAGCCCAAGCCCGTTAAGGGCGGCGGGCATTAACATACCATATAACCAGCCCAAGCTCGTGAAGGACGGCGGGCATTACCATACCATATACACAGCCCATGACCGTGAAGGGCGGCGGGCATTAACATACCATATACACAGGCCAAGCCTGTGAAGGGCGACGGGAATTTACATACCATATACACAGCCCAAAGCCCGTGAAGGGCGGCGGACATTTACATACTATATACAAAGGCCAAGCCCGTGAAGGGCTGCGGTCATTTACATACTATATACACAGGCAAAGCTCGTGAAGGGTGGCAGGCATTGACCTATCATATACACAGGCAAAGCCTGTGAAGTGCGGCGGGCATTTACATACCATATACACAGGCAAAGCCAGTGAAGGTCGGGCGGGCATTTACATACCATATACACAGGCCAAGCCTGTAAATGGTTGCGGATATTAACATTCCATATACACAGGCCAAGCCAGTGGAGGGTGGCGGGCATTGACATACCATATATACAGGCCAAGCCCGAGAAAGGCGGCTGGCATTTACATGTCATATACACAGTCCAAGCCCGTAAATGGTTGCGGATATTAACACACCATATAGACAGGCCAAGCCTGTGAAGGGCGGCGGGCATTTACATACCATATACACAGCCCAAGCCTGTAAATGGTTGCGGATATTAACATTCCATATACACAGGCCAAGCCAGTGAAGGGCGGCGGGCATTTACATACCATGTTCACAGGCAAAGCCAGTGAGGGCGGAGGGCATTTACAAACCATATACACAGGCCAAGCATGTGAAGGGCGGTGGGCATTTACATACCTTAAACACATCCTAAGTTCGTAAAAGGTTCGACTATAGACAGACCATAAAAGCAGACCCAGCCTGTATTAGGGACCAGTCTGTGAAGGAGCGCGGACTTTAACATCCCCCAAAACAGGACAATTTGAAATTGACATTACATACACAATGCACAGGCCAATGAAGGGCGGTGGACAATGCCATACCATATAAACAACCCCAGCCCTTGAAGGGCGGTGGACAATGTCATACCATGTAAACATCCCCAGCCCGTGAAGGGCGGTGGACAATGCCATACCATATAAACAACCCCAGCCCGTGAAGGGCGGCGGACAATGCCATACCATATAAACAACTCCAGCCCGTGAAGGGCGGTGGACAATGCCATACCATATAAACAACCCCATCCCGTGAACGGCGGCGGACATTGACACTCTGCGCTTCCTGTAGGACATGAACCGCCATTGACACACAGACATCCACCAGTATCTGTGAAAATAGTTTGATAAATAGATTTAAGTTATTTTTCTGTGTAATAGCCTATATATAATCCCATTAAGGCAATGTTAACTGTAGAACGGTTCATATTATAAAAGTATCATCAATTGTAAAGTTGTTAGTAATCGTAAATCTTTTTAACGCCTTTTATCAGCTTAGACAAATTTTCTATAATCATGATAGTGTTTGCAAGTTTTTTATGTTTTATATCTCACATCGGAAAAGAACAAGCCTTAGCTCGCAGTGAAAACCTACTAGTGCATGTAGTTATTGCTAACAGATCCCGGAGGTTGTCAAAGGCGTCATAGTCCTTCACGGAAAAATAATAATCCTTCCCGGAAGCTATGGACTCCATTTCCTCTCGGTTTGCGCCGTCGAGTCCAGCCGTGTAGATCGTGATCTCGGCGGCCTTGAGTTCGCCCGCTGCCACCAGATTGTCATCGGATGTCTGACTATAACCTGCATTAAAAAGTAAAGATTTAAGGAACGTCAAAGTAACTAGTAATGGTACATCGACATTATAAATAATAATCCAATGGTCGTTAATTCAAAATAAAGGCCTTCAGAGGAAATCTATTTATAAATTGTTTCAGTACTCATTGAATGTATAACTTTTTTCCTTTTTTACTTGCTTTTCTATATATGTTACCATCAGTCATAAGGATGACGACTTTTTCGGCGCCTGCACGATTTCCGCCTCCGGGTGTAAACATAGAACTTTTGGCCAGTCTTAATGCCTCCGCGGCAACATCCGTGATAGCCCTAGGGTATCTGTGAATATACACATGAGTTCGTAACGCTGATTGCATTATGTATATTCTGGTCCTCCAGCGCTTTGATTATTGTTGGATAATAGATCTTATTTTGTAAAAATATATTAGTGGTTGACTTTGATTATACAGTAGTTCATATAAATCATACTTTATATGAGATGCTTAAGTTTATTTGCCAGTAATACTAGAATTCATCGATTTTATTCGATATAAATACGAAAATGCAAATGATGTATAATATTCCCTAGTGTATAAGAGGTTTGTAAGAATGGAGGCACGCGCTGGAACGATATGGTACGATATATGGTGACCATCATGTTATAAATGGGAATTAGTACGATATATTGCGAGTTATATACGAGTTTTCAACGCATTTGCTAACTAGTAGTTCACATGATAAATATACTGATATGTAAGCACTGCTAGATATCTCTCCCTGCATACAATGAATATTTGGCAACGATGTTGCTCCTCGTATATGGGTGGTGTCAAGTGATAGTGACGATCTGGAACGTTACTCGCGAACACTATTGCTTTGTTTTACAGCTGTAGAAACTTTTAAAAATGTCGTAGTAAAACCGTCATTCCTCGAAACATTATACCGCGTTTAAAGAAGTGTTTTACCTGTCTTGCCTAAAATAATGTCGCAATTACACGGCAGTTGTTTTTGATGGCGAATACAGGCGATAATATAATATGACAATAGGCAACAACGTGCATGTCAACTGCACGACAATGTAGGGGCGGGTTACAAGATTTGTATGGCGGAAATATTTTAAAATTATCGTAGGCTGTTCCCCGACAATTCAATTATATACAAAAATGGGTAAACATTGAATTTTCTCTCATTTTGAACAGTTTGTTTGTACTTTTTATACAAATATATATTATGGTAAAGGAATACTCACTCATCGCAAAAACAGACAGTAAATGATCTGAAAAGTGTGCCCTTTAGTTTGATTAAAGATAAACGTACTCAATATCGCGAAGACCATTTTTCACGCCATCAGCGGAGTTGTATTTGTTTAGGTTGAACTGGATAACGGCCGAACTTCCAAACACCATGACTCCGACCTGGGTCTTTGAGGGTCCAATATTGAATAGACTGATGAACTTTCCGATAAAAGATTTCGTTTCCTCGAATCCTTTTAGTGTCATGCTGCCTGAACCGTCTATGAGAAACACAATATCGGCCTTCTTGTCGGAGTTGCATACTGCAGGCAGAATATAATTATTATAAGTATCATGCAATGTTTTTATTTTTTGCGTCTGAAGGTATACTAGTCCTTTTTAACCAATGGGTATATAAATGAAGACAGGATAAGTGAGAGCCCAATATAAATCATAGTTTACCTGGCGAAGCATTTTGAAATTTATTAGTCTCAATGACATGCAGAGAGGATTAGAACACTTCCTCCTTTCCTCACTCTTCAGCCAAACTTCATCACTGAGTTCAGTCTTCCGGAGGAAACTTTCAAGATATTTTTTGACAAAGCATGCACATTTGTTCACGATACTATCAGTCTGTACCATACCAGTACTTGTGTGTTAATATGATAAAATATTGTTCTATTTTGTTGGAAAAGTACCTCAACATACACATCTCAAACCTGCCACAATATGCTTATTTTTCGTTTTCGATAAGCGTTTAGTTTTATGACGGGTAAATACAGAGTATGCATGTCCCATACCCATACATAATTTGCATAAGTTATATATTTTTGAACCTACATTATTAATTGCATTACATGTCATGTCACTTATATAACATGTTAAATCGCTTAGAAGTGGAATTAAAGAGAATATATATCGCATCCTTTCTTTATCATTATTATTATTATTATTATTATTATTATTATTATTATTATTATATTATTATTATTATTATTATTATTATTATTATTAAATTATTTGAATAAAAAAAAACTATTGAGCTTAGCTAAAATTGGACTACTTTTGCCTTTTTAAATTTACTCGAAGAACCTTAAATCCCTTATAACAGGATTATAACACAATTAAGCCAATATACAAATATCTAGTTGAAAGCAATATTTGAATAAAAAATTTTTATTGAGCTCAGTTTAATGATCTTACTTGCGGATCGGCACATCCCGAGCAAAGAACTTAATATTAACACGAAAGGCACTTTCAGATACATAGTCTACTTCTCCTATATACAATCATCAACTTTTCCTAGTGTTCCGCGATCAAAACGGAGATGAAGTTAAAGATTGAAACTATCTACATACGTAAATGAAATACCCATAAATTCCCCGATTGATCGATTACGTTATGGATCTAGGAAGTTGAAAACAGATATATGATATATTCATGTCGTTTGACAAAAGAATAATGAACATAACAATGTCATTGAAGAGAAATTCAGTTGATAGAAATCATGATTGCATTCAACAAATTAAATAGGTTAAGCAATTGAGAGGTTTTTAAATCGCCGTTTGCTTGACTATTCGCATTCATGCCAAAAATATATCCTACCACAAAGTATTTATGAACAATATCGGCCAGTGCAGCAAAGAAGGCGACCAGTCTGAATACACAAAATGAATGCGTTATTGAAAACAGAGAATAACACTTTACATTATGGTTTACTTCTACAACTTTAATTGATTAAAGTTAATTTAATTTGCACAAATATTTCAAACGTATAAGATTGTACAATTAGTTTCGTACCGATCTATAAAAGCAAGTCAATTCACTTACGTTCTTTAGTACAACATCGATGTGATCATGATATCAGTCTGTTAAAGAGATTAATAGTAAAACTATTTATCAGCATGAAAAATGTTATCAGCATTTTTGTTGATATTGATTTATCAAATGGCAATGTATGTAAACACATTATCTTGACCCATTGGTCGATCATCTTAATTAAAGCTGTACTTTCAAAGATATACCATTTTTACAACTTTTTTGGTCTTGGAAAGAGCAATTTTTTGCGTAAATATCAAATATTTTGCTGCAAACCAATTATAAGATTGCTGACAAAAGGTCAGATCGCAGATTTTCATATTTCCGTTCGAAAATTTATGTTTTATGGCTTTAACCGCTACTAGCGGTTTAAGAAAAATGCATAAAACACCAATTTTTGAACTTAAATATAAACATCTGCGATCTGACTTTTTGTCAGCAGTCTTATATAACTAGTTTCCATGCATTTTTGCATAAATCGATTAATTTGAAGCTATTATAAAATATTCGTTTTGTTAACTTCTCCCTGACTAGCAGTCAAACTGACATTTATATACCACACCGCACTAGACAGGTAATGCAAGTACCAGACGGGTTTTGCAATCTAAGTACATATACCTGTCCCTGGGTAGTGGTATTAGTAACACTATGCAATATGTAACACGTTACAGGGTTGTGACCCAAGCCTGTTTTTGCTTTCTGGTTGAGTAAGAGCATGTTATTAGTTGCGCCTTATAAACTCACTCTAAGCTAATATGGCATCGGGAAAAGATTTTGCAGCTTGAAGTACATACCTACCCCTCAAGTCCCTACATCTATTATGATACATCTTCTGTTGATACGCGGGGAAATTGTAGTTGATGTGTGAATATATAAAAACAAAAATAATAAAAAGGCTTTTGGGCCACTCATTTGTTAAAATAATTCGTAAATTAACGCGGCATTTAAGTTCGATTGAATTTCACATTTGTAACTTTCTAGGTCCTACGCTGATACGATTTTCTGTGTGTTTATTTCAACTTGAAGAATTGAAACTGATCTCGCGGATTTCAACCAGGACTTCATTGTGCTGGCCATGATAACCATTTCCAATCATAATAAAACACAAATAAGATTATAGAGTAAATCTGACTTTAGGGACTTAAACTGATGCTTATAGACAAGCTCCATGCAAACCATAAGCGACCGTATTTGTGTTTGATTATGTGTTTCTGTTCGATGCAATATTGCGGCTAAAAGTTTCCACCTCCCTGATATCTGCTTTAAGATATATATTACGGTTCCGTATTTCAGAAAATGAGAAGCAAATTAGATCTCTATTGGTCATAATTTACAATAAGACGTTCACTTCAAATACACATCCATATGCTACATTAGAAGGCGTTGCCTTTTAAATGCGGCGGTCGGGGGTTTCGTGACAGAACGGGGTTAGGAGGAAACAGGCTTTGATAGACAAAGTCATGTTTTTAAATGCTGAAAACTATAGTATAAATCTGTACAATTATAATGACTATGATCATTTATAACTTCTGTGTTGATTGTTAGAACAGTTAGAACATTAATTCAGTGGAAGACACATTAAGGTGGTAATAGAGTTTTGACATTTGATCTATACAAACTTTGTATTTGTTGACTAAAGGGAATCAATATATGTTGTGTTTCCCTAAGTTTAATTTTCAAATATTCTACTGTAACAAAATTTCGATGTTAATAAGAATTTGTTTTTTAAAGCTAGGCATTAAAATATTTACCTGAAACATACTTTGCAAAGTTTTTACCAAGTTCAAATATGTATTGTATAAAGAGCTACGTCCCATAGAGTTAAATGTTTATTATTTGGTTTTTTATTGTTGTTTTTTTCAATAAACTTGTAATATAATATCTTTTTCTGTGAATTTTTGTTCTTAATACCACGAATTCTGTTTTATAGGTAGGTGCAACCACCACGGAGATGATAAAAAGAACTCATGCGACCGATGCGGCGTACAGTTCAGCACTTCACATCATTTGACAAACCACAAATAGCAACTGCACGGACTGAAGCAATTCGCTTGCGAGTGTCGTTAAGAATTTGCCCTGAACAGCTACCTGAGGACACACATGGATTGACATACAAAGGATAGGAAATACAAGTGTACATATGTGGCAAAGCGTTTAAATTTTAATCTGGATTGTCAAGTCATAGGAAACCATGTTTGTTTTTTATTTATGTAATGCAATGTGTAGAATATTTAAATATTTTTGAGTACATTTTTGAGTGCTATTATGATAAGGAACACAGTCATAAAACATAGATTCAGATTCAAACATATTTATTAAGTAACGTAAACATATTGTTTCTTGTTACATGATCAGTTAAATTTACATTATATACCACGTGACATAATCATTTCAAGCAATTAATTGCATATTAAGATATGTTTAAATGAAAAAGAAAATTAATAAACATTTGCATGCATAAATAAAAATATCAAAAGAGGTTGGACTGCTACGTTATTTATCCAAAAGAGAACAATTTAAATCCATTTCCATTATTGCACTTCATTGTTAACAATATTAGAACGTATAACAAATGCTTCGTGAATAAATTTACACAACCGTAGGAGAACCTAAGTATTAATTGCTTGTAAAAGTTCAATGAATTTGACAACACTCAAAATATACTTTTTCCGAATATTTTCATATGTTTTACAAATACCGACAACAGAACCACATATTAAACAATATCGATGCTCATGATTTATTCTATCATTGCCGTATCGGCCAGTTTCAATACGTAAAGGGTATAAAGATAAACCTAATTTTGTAAAAGCAATGCGGTATGTTAATCCTCATATCATTAATTTATCTGTTTTTGTATCCATGTATTTTTTTCTATTATTTTTGTTGTTCATCAGCGATTATCTCCGATTAAGTTTTTAACAACCAATACCTGAGATTATACTTTATTTGTTGTTTTATGCTAATTGTTTGTGATTTCATTGTGATTCTCAAACTGAATGTGATACATGTGATACATGCTTTTGTATTGTTGTTCACAAATAATCCTAGATAAAACATAAATATTACGTCTCGTACACACTGAAAATACTAAAATATCGCCACATCTTGCATATAGCCCGAGTGATTTAAAATATATTTCGTAAAGTTTCCTTTCACAGAGTTTATCTCTTATCAGGTTTCCCCTGCATCTTTGACAAGTTACACCTTGCTAAAATTAGTTCTATCTATCTCCAAGCGAACCCCTCAAAACTGCATTTCGTTCAGCTGTCACATGGTCCGTTTTTCAACAGCCTCCTTGGCACGTCCCTTTAGTAGCGTCGAATTGATGATCTCTGTAAATGTAATTGAACCTGAATATAGACCTTTAAGGATATAAGAAGCATGCTAAATTAATGCTTCTACAATACACAAAAGGCCTGCCGGATGTTATTTCTGTGAGTTGCAATATTACAGGAAACAAAAATTCAAATGCGATAAATGTATTTTCGTTTCCTGTAATCGATAAAAAATCATTTGGTTTCGTTCATAATACACGATTTTAACAGTGTATAAGCGACACCGTTGCCAATGTTCGTATCCCTATTGCACAGACAATTTTAGTATGTTTTTAATCAATAATAACCTAGCACAGAATAAAATGAAACCCTTTGAAAAGTTCCCTTAATCAGTAATTTTATAGCACTGCACCGTACCTTAAAAAATGGAATACGACAATCCTTGAAAATTAGTGCTTTGTTTGATCTTGAGTTTTGTCATTGACCATGAATTAAAATATGACACTACATATTTGGAGGGTTTACCAGCAAAATAACATGGTAAACTAGAGTAAAAAATGCAATATGCACTGCACTTTATCATTTATTTTATAGCACTGCGACGTTCCAAAAATAAAATACGACAATTTATCTGATTAATAGTGCATTGCTTAATTCTGAACTTTGCCATTGAACATGAAATGAAAAATGAGACTACATAAATATTTGGAGAGTTACCAACAAAATTACTTTCTTGGACAAAACACAATGAGATATAACATAATGCGTTACACTGCAGGTCGATTACCCGCCTTATACATAGCCGAAGTTTGTAGAGGGGGCGACCATTGACAAACCATAAAAACAGACCCAGCCTGAATAAGTGGCCAGTCTGTGACGGAGCTCGGACATTGACATCCCCAAAAACACATAACAAGCCTGTATAGGGCGAAGGACATTGACATACCATACATAATGCGCCAGCCTAGGAAGGGCGGCAGACATCATATAAACATCCAAAGCGCGTGAACGGCGGCGGACAATGCCATACCATATAAACATCCCCAGCCCATGAACGGCAGCGGACAATGCCATACCATATAAACAATCACAGCCCGTGAACGGCAGCGGACAATGCCATACCATATAAACAATCACAGCCCGTGAAGGGCGGCGGACAATGCCATACCATATAAACAATCACAGCCCGTGAAGGGCGGTGGACAATGCCATACCATATAAACAATCACAGCCCGTGAAGGGCGGTGGACAATGCCATACCATATAAACAATCACAGCCCGTGAAGGGCGGCGGACAATGCCATACCATATAAACAATCACAGCCCGTGAAGGGCGGCGGACAATGCCATACCATATAAACAACCACAGCCCGTGAAGGGCGGCGGACAATGCCATACCATATAAACACAGCCCGTGAAGGGCGGCGGACAATGCCATACCATATAAACAATCACAGCCCGTGAAGGGCGGCGGACAATGCCATACCATATAAACAATCACAGCCCGTGAAGGGCGGCAGACAATGCCATACCATATAAACAATCACAGCCCGTGAAGGGCGGCGGACAATGCCATACCATATAAACAATCACAGCCCGTGAAGGGCGGCGGACAATGCCATACCATATAAACAATCACAGCCCGTGAAGGGCGGCGGACAATGCCATACCATATAAACAATCACAGCCCGTGAAGGGCGGTGGACAATGCCATACCATATAAACAATCACAGCCCGTGAAGGGCGGTGGACAATGCCATACCATATAAACAATCACAGCCCGTGAAGGGCGGCGGACAATGCCATACCATATAAACAATCACAGCCCGTGAAGGGCGGCGGACAATGCCATACCATATAAACAACCACAGCCCGTGAAGGGCGGCGGACAATGCCATACCATATAAACACAGCCCGTGAAGGGCGGCGGACAATGCCATACCATATAAACAATCACAGCCCGTGAAGGGCGGCGGACAATGCCATACCATATAAACAATCACAGCCCGTGAAGGGCGGCAGACAATGCCATACCATATAAACAATCACAGCCCGTGAAGGGCGGCGGACAATGCCATACCATATAAACAATCACAGCCCGTGAAGGGCGGCGGACAATGCCATACCATATAAACAATCACAGCCCGTGAAGGGCGGCGGACAATGCCATACCATATAAACAATCACAGCCCGTGAAGGGCGGTGGACAATGCCATACCATATAAACAACCCCGACCGGTGAACGGCGGCGGACATTGACACTCTGTGCTTCCGGCAAAACATGACCCGCCATTGACACACAGACATCCACCAGTATCTGAGAAAGTAGTATGATTAACAGATAAAGGTTATTTTTCAGCAATAGCCTATATATATTTACCATTAAGACAATACTAACTTTAGACCGGTTCTTATGGCAAAAGTATCAATTATTGTAAAGCTGTTAGTAATCGTAAAGATTTTAACGCCTTTTTTCGCCTAAGAGATTTTTTTGATAATTATGATAGTGTTTGCTTGTTTTTGTGTTTGTATCTTACATCTAAATATATTTCAGCTAGCAATCGTTAGCTCGCAACAAAACCTACTAGTGCATGTTGTGACTGCTAAAAGATCCCGGAGGTTGTCAAGGCCGTCATTGTTCTTCACGGAAAAATAATAATTCTTCCCGGAAGCTATGGACTCCATTTCCTCTCGGTTTGGGCCGTCGAGTCCAGCCGTGTAGATCGTGATCCCGGCGGCCTTGAGTTCGCCTGCTGCCACTTGGTTGTCATCGGATGTCCGACTATAACCTGAATTAAAAAGTAAAGATTTAAGGAACGTCAAAGTAACTAGTAATGGTGCATCGACATTATAAATTATAATCTAATGGTCGTTAATTCAGAATAAAGGCATTCAGAGGAAATCTATTTATAAATTGTTTCAGTACTCATTTAATGTATAACCTTATTTCTTTTATTACTTGCTTTTCTATATATGTTACCATCGGTTAAAAGGATGACGACGTTTTCGGCGCCCGCACGACTTCCGCCCCCGGGAGTAAACATAGAACTTTTCGCCAGTCTTAATGCCTCCGCAGTAACATCAGTGTTGTCATTAGGATATCTGTGAATATATACACGAGTTCGTAGCTTTGATTGACTTTTGTATATTCTCGTCCCCTAGCGCTTTGATTACTATTGGATTATAGAATAATCTCATTTTTGAAAATTTACTAGAGGTTGACTTTGATTATACAGTCCTTTATATAAATCTTACTTCTTACATGAGATAAATTTTGCAATTGATATTGTAACATCCCGACGACTTAAGCTCAAAACCAGGCGGTTCTCGTGTCAAAGTCTCGGTACATGGCTTCGAATTTGCACTAATTTCTTTACCAGTAGTACTAGAATCCATCGATTATTTTTCTATTCAAATAAGGAAATGCACGTAATTTATACGATAACCAAGTGTGTGAGAGGTTTGTGAGAATAGTCTTAGACGCACGCGCTGAAAAGATATGGTACGATATATGGAGTAACCTTATCATCTTATAAATAGAAGTAAGTACGATATAATGCAAGGATTTTACGAGTTTTTGAAGCATTTGCAAATTATTTATTCACAATATAAATACTGATCAGTAGCATTGCTAAACAGCTCCATGGACAGTCCATACATTTATTGAATATCTTAAGGGCTAGATACCAGGTCATACAATTGCAAAATAAAGAGAAAGTAGTCAAAAACTTACAAAGAATGACATCGTAGGCTGGGTATTAAAGACTGACCGAACGGAAATTTCCGTAACGGTCCGGAAATCTCTCAGAAATTCTTCAGAAATCGATTGGGTATAAAAGACCGACCGACCCGGACCATTTCAAAATCATAATTATAACAAAAAAACAAAAAAATAACAGCCTATTACACATTAGTATGAACTATATAATACATAACTTATATAATCCTGGCTAATGTTTGGATATATACAATGTGAACAATAAACTCATTAAAAAGATACCCATACAGACAAAGGTGCATCAAAAGTAGCTCAAATTGATCAGGGACCAATAACAAACCTTTACCCAGAATATGTGAACACGTCAAGCAAAACGCAATTACACTTTTGACGCAAATTACTTTACTATATTTCACAGAAACACTCCGTTAAAAATAGTAATATTCGTTTAAATTTGACTCTTTATTAGGTTATTATCAAATACAACATGTAAGATTAATCATATCTTATCTGAAACCAATGTTTGATCATTAATAAATTTTGTAATTAGTAAACCTGAAACAGACTTCATTTCATTGTTGCACAACGCTTAAACGTATTGTTTACCAATTGTATTGAAGTTATAAATGCACTTCACAAAACAATACACATTTACAATTTCTGATGCACCTTCGAGATTAGCAAGTTTTTTATACCCGTCTTTCGTTTTCGGGTCGGAACGGAGAACGGTCTCTTATTAGCTCGCATAGCCAATTATATTCGTGTTTTAAGAAAGTACCGTATTTGCCGATTTTTTGGACCATCGGTGTTG